>NC_041346.1:1419546-1719546 GCF_004354835.1 Perca flavescens
CTCAGAAGTGAATTTGGTAACGAAACATTGCAGTGTCTGGAATATGAGATTCTGTCGCGTCTCTAATGTGTGTGTATTGGGGATTTGCTCAACCAATCAGCGCGCGTCTCTAATGTGTGCGTATGGCGATTCGCTCAACCAATCAGCGCGCAGCTCATCTAAATATTCATGAGCATACTATATTTGGAAGAAAAGCTCTTGTTACAAATAGGGCCAAAACACAGGGATGCATAAGGGCCAATAAAATATCAACCAGGCCATTTTCAGCCCAACCAATGTTACATACCCCATTAGGAGACCATAAGGAACAGTGTGAAATACCCTATATAATCATTCTATCACCCCTTTAAGCTTACCATCTTGTTCTTTTTTCCTAAGGTAGTTCTAGCATAGCTTGGACTTATGTTTTGGGTCATTATCTTGCTGTAGGATGAACCCCTGACCAACTAGGCGCATACCAGAGGGTACTGCATGGCGCTGCAAAATGCTGTGGTAGCCGTTTTGGTTCAGGGTGCCTTTCACTCTGTACAAATCACCGACCCTGGATCCAGCAAAACAGCCCCAGACCATCATGCTTCCTCCTCCATGTTTGACAGTTGATGTCACACACTGAGGAACCATCCTTTCGCCTACTCGACAGCGTACAAAAATCCTGCGTGATGAACCGAAGATTTCAAATTTGGATTCATCAGTCCATAACACCTTCTTCCAGTCTTCAGTAGTCCATTGACGATGTTTCTTGGCCCAGGCAAGCCTCTTTTTCTTATTCTGACGTCTTAGCAATGGCTTTCTTGCTGCAACTGGACCTATCAAACCTGCAGCTCCAAGTCTTCTCTTTCCAGTTGAAACTGAGACTTGCTTATTCCGACCACTATTAAGCTGTGCTTGAAGCTGTTGTCCTGTTAGCCGCCTATCACGCAAGCTGTTGACTCTCAGAAACTTGTCTTCTGATTCTGTTGTGGCTTTGGGTCTGCCAGACCTCTTCCTGTCAGAGTTTGCCCCAGTTTCTAAGTGCCTTTTGATGGTGAAGAATACTGTACTCACTGACACCTTGACTTTCTTCGCAATTTCTCTGTAGGAAAGACCAACATTCTTAAGTGTTATGATGGTCTGTCTCTCTTCCATTGTTAATTGCCTTTTTCGTGCCATTTTTATAGCAACACACTACTTTCTGCAGTACAATACTGTTCAAATAATGCTCACGAGGGTATGGTACCACAGTGTGTTCCAACAATACTTTTATACAAACAGAGGGGGTTGTAAGTAATCCAGACCAGTTGGAACACCTGTGGGAATTGGTAGCACCAACTTTCAAAGCTTGATCAACCTCCATTGCTGCAGAACAGCTTTACGTTGTTAACCCATTTCGTGTTCCCTGAAAAAGGCTTTTTTGTAAAATTCTGAAATGTACATTATTTTTCCTTACTTTTTTTTTTAACCTCAGGCAGTTCACCACTTAGCTTTGTACCATTTCAAGCTCTTCATTGGACTTGAACTGCTAAAATTTCAATAAAAAACAAAAAGAATTGTGGTGTTCTAAAACGTTTGACCAGTAGTGTATGTGTGTGTATATATATACCAGTAGTGTATGTGTGTGTGTGTGTGTGTGTGTGTGTATGTATGTATGTGTGTATGTATATATATATATATATATATATATATATATATATATATATATATATATACATACATATATATGTATATATATATATACATATATATGTATATATATATATATATATATATATATATATATATATATATATATATATTAGAGCCAGGACTTTAACGCGTTAATTACGATTAATTAACTACAGACTTTGATGCGTTAATTAATTACACAAAAAATAACACCTTAAACATTTTTTACGCATTTTAATCACGCTTATTTTTGCACCGCGGGACGTTTCTCACTGGATGAGTTTCGGCGGACCGATTATACTGGAGCACCAACTAGCGTTCATGACTTCAGACCTTTTATATATGTCAGTGCTTCAGACAACAACAAACCACAGTGAACATGAACGAAGAAGCTGACGAGATCGCTTTGGTTGGCTCCGTGGATGGGAAATTTTGTTATAAAAAACGAACGGATGGAAGCGTCGATTAGAGCATGGTTGTGTGCATGCTATGCAACAAGGAATTCACATATCACATATCAGCACATCGAGCCTCAAGTATCACCTCGACGCAAAACATTTAGCAGCTAGCGTGGACGTTAGCCCGAGTCCGAGTACAAGGACCCACACCCAACCTACACTCCACCAGATGACTGGTTTAAGGACCAGGGTAACTAAGTCTGAATGTACTTGAAAGTATTGTGTTTTACTTAAAAAAACATAGTTACAGAAGGTCTACCTACCTATAGGCTACCTGAATTTCTGAAATGTACTATATTTCTAAATATGCTATTGCTACACTTAATGGCAAAAATTGCACTGGTCTGCTGGACTTGGTTGAACAAAAATAAACAATATTGTGTTGTTTAAACTTATGTATTCAGTCATTATTCAATGGTATACTTAAAATCCATGTGAAAAAAATTACTTCACACTGTTCTCAGGTCAAATATTTATGGAATTAAAATGCGATTAATTTTGATTAATTAATTACAAAGCCTGTAATTAATTAAATTAATTTTTTTAATTGAGTCCCGGCCCTAATAAATATATATATATATATCTACCTTAAGAAACTGAACCCAAACACCTCGTCATTCCAGTTTAAAGTTAGTTATTGCAGCTTGGGCATAATATGGAGTGTTAGGATGCTACACCATAATGTTAAACATATTCTTTGTAAATCTTTATAATTAGTCCCCAAAAGAACCAATCAGGCTTGCCTTATTGCACCATCCAAATTTTCTTCAAAACTATGAACCAAAGTCTTTTTTATATTTTCAAGGTCAAGGTCAAGGAGTCTTTATTATCCCCGAGGGGCAATTCATGGGTCCAGCAATAGAATGCAACATAAACAACACATAAGCTATACAAACAACAGACACCATCAATAGAGGACAAAAATAATGGTGGATTTCTGAGGACTATGGTTAACTGCTCCTCAGATCTCTGCAGGGTAAATCCAGACAGCTAGCTAGACTATCTGTCCAATCTGAGTTTTCTGTTGCACGACTAAAACTACTTTTGAACGTACACATGTTCCACCATGTGTGTGTTTTTTGGCAGAGGCACCACGGCTTTTCCCGTGCTTGGCACCACCCATGATGATTATGATTGGTTTAATTGGTATTCGACTGACACACACCAGTATACAAAGCTTCAAGTCTGCAAAGAAGTGCCAGTGTTTTGTGATTTATTTTCCTCTAGGTGGAGCCGTTCACACATCTCAACAGGTGCTCAAACCAGTGATCCCCACTTTGGTGGACAGGACTCAACACCACTGAACCTAATGTACATTGTATATAGTGTACATACAATGTCTAATCTACTGCATTGATTAGATTAGACATGGCCCAATATGTTTTCATTTTTACATTAGATCATTTATTGGCACAGGCTCAGCTGGCTGATCCTCCAAATGTGATGCAGCAGGTGGTGGCAGATATTTTAAGTGATCTAAAATGAGAAATATGTTAAAGGTCCAGTATGTAATATATTTACTGTAATGAATCCAAAAATGACCGCAATGCGTCATCAGATATTAAGGAAACATGCTAAGTTGAAAAAAACTTTTCTGACAACAATGCTAATGCCAGTATTTTCTCCTTTTGAAATGTCTGTTTGTGTTTTGGCCTGTGTGTTGGTATCAACTGCCCAGATTGACAGCCAGGCCGGGTTGCCAGATATACTGTAAAAACATAAACTCAGCGCGCTACAGCTGTAACGTTAGTACAGCCATGAAAGCAGCATACAAACCAACAGGATCAACGGATGAATAAAGATAATAGATAATAAAGATGTAGACAGCTTAGAGCCCAAAAAGACGCAGAGTTGGCTAATTTCCTACTGAACAGGTAAGCGTTTTAAAGCTTTAGGCTAATTTATCATGGCTATAAGGGAAGGGCATTTAATGTCATTTCAACATATCCAGAGTACTTGAGTTGGTTACTTGCAAAAACAATAGATGTAAAGAAGGACTTGCTATTTATGTTCGAGGTAACGGGGATCAGCCAATCAGCGCCTTTGCTTGCTTTGGGGTCACAGAGAGGACACCTGAGGTCTGTACTACGAAGCAAGATTTGGCGTTAACGAGGTAACTTCAGGATAAAACCCAGGGTTTTGTGTATCACGACGGTGGATCACTTGTTACCTGGTTCAATTGCCTTGGTAATATATATTATGCTGAACATCTAACCTGGTCGGGAGGAGTTGTTGGAGATTAAAGATTAACCGGTGTTAAAGCACCGCCTACCGACCAATCAATACTCGATTGATAATGGCCCCACCCTTCTTAGAAGACCTGGTGGAGCTCGGTGTAGAGAGAGAGAGAGAGGGAGAGAGAGAGAGATGCTCAGAAAAGTTAAAACATTTAGAGACTGACAACCCGTTAACATTCCCTGATGGGAATTTTTACAAAAGATAAAGATTTTCAGCGGAGGGAATTACGTATAAGTTATTTGTCAGCTTCTTGAGCCATGTGTTGCCAATGCCACACATAGGTTTGAATTATGTTTTTATATTTTTTTATTTTCTCTCACAATCGTTTACCACTGCCAGGATTGCATCTGATAATATAATAGGCTAAAGCAACGGCAGTTTATGGAAAGCAAAAGTGTAATTACGGTCAGATCTTGTGCCTGACTGATGGGGAAGTGATATTGATGTGATTTACGCATTACAGCGTTTTGCCTGTAAAACCATATCTGTGTTCTTCATATTTATAGTTTGCTCTTCTTATGTAAAATATGCAATAGATGTTTGTGATTGTTCGTGTTGTGCAAACACCGCCTCTTTTATGTGAATGCGCGGGTCGCTGGATTGGGAAACCCTGAGTTGACTGAACTAGTTGTTAACCACCGCCGTGACACAGGTTATGTGGGACCGCGGTTGTTAGGTTAGGTGAAGCCGGGTAACTGAAAAAAAATCCAGGGCATGTTGATCTTGATTCGTAGTACAGGCTTCTGCATGAGCTGGCTATAAGATTAGTCTTTAAGTTAATAGTGAGAGTGGCCTGGAGAAGTGTATAGTTGTCGTCTATGTCGCCATCTGTGCATGCGTCCGTTCAGAGACATGTGAGTACACTGGTTTAAATTTATTTTATTTTATTTATTTTATTTATCCTTTATTTTACCAGGTGATGTCCCATTGAGATAATCAAATCTCTTTTACAAGGGAGCCCTGGAGCAACAGTACACAAGTTACACAGAATCACAAAAACAGACACAGCAAACAAAAAACATTTACAGTACATGTAAAACAATTTAAATGTTTACATATGTGTATTTCAGTGCCTTAGGTTTATATGAATGTTGTGTGTTCTGGGATACTCAGTTGAAACGCAGTATGTTAGCATAAAGTTGCTAGCAGCATGCTAATGCTTAGTATAATTACACTAGTATTGTGCTTATGTGTGTACTCACATGACACTGTATAATTATTATCTGAGTGTTTACAATGGTTGTGTATTAGAGAACTATGTTTGGTTTGCTGTTACTGAGATGCCAGCAGTAAGAAGGCTGTTTAATAAGGAGCTGATATGTTATTTGATATATTATTTGGTTATTTGATATAAGCAGCTACTTAAAGTGAAAGTTATACTAATTACCATTTATTAGCCTTACTAGTTGCACCCTGTTGTTTTTACTTGTATGCTGATATTTCCCTTTTTTATTGGTTTATTGTAGAACCACACACACACACACACACACTCACAAAGACACAGACAATCATATGCTGGCCCCCAATAAATCTATTGAAGAGCATCAGAGCGTTCAACTGCATTTTTATCAATGCACCACAGTGGTCACCTATTCTCAACCAGCTACAGTTACAGTCCTCGTTATCAAGTCTACATTACAATGTAGACACAGCCAGTAAAGTGATCCTGACTGGTCCTGGCTAACGCCGCCATGCTAACCCTGCTAAATGCTAACATTACCAGAGGACCAGGCAAGCTGGCCAAGGCTGTTTATAATGTGTAGCCTGTTCAGCGGCCTTAGCTGACAACGTTGAGTTATTTTAAGCCAAGAGAGGGAGGCTGTAAAGTTAGCAGTGTGTTTAGCGATTGTTGCCGTAATTCTAAGCCAATAAAGTGTGTTCAGTCGGGTGGAGAGGACGGCAAGGTAGTGTTATTTTTAGCGGTTCCTACCGTAATCCCAACCCGAGGAAGCGTGTCTGTCCATCGGTTGGAGAGGATGTAACAGGCCCCGGGCGTGAGGCTTGTGGACACATTAAAATATTGTTCTGAAAACGAACAGGAAAATGATGAGATCGGTACCAGGTTGTGTTTCCTTCTCTCACTTCTGCCAGACTAAAGACAAGAGTCGGCTACAGCCACAATATGCCGTCTCATTGGGAGGCAAAGCCCCCTAGTGGTGGAAATTTGGAATACAGCTTACAAAATGAATTTACACCAAATGAAAGAAATGAGGCCCTGATAAAGCAATATACACATGCCAATTATTCAAAATATACATAATTAAACCAAATAATGTGACCACACATTGATGGGCGTCACACGCATTGACATACAGTATATATAATGGACCAATAGACCCCGTTGCTCTGGACGGAGACCAGTGAAGGCTATTAGAAGCACTTTTCCAGTGATGGCCAGCTTTACTGCGCAGCCTCCAACTGAGAGAAGGTGACGTGAGCAACGTGTCTGAAAGTTGTAAGTCTTCTGGTAGCTGTGCCAAGAGAAATCTCAGTCATTACGAATCTCGCAGAGACCGTGATGGATCACGAGAAGAAACTTTTGGTAAGTATTATGATTAATTATTTGGTCATTTTGCATAGTATTTATTTAATTTAAAATATAACGCCAGTATGCCAGATTAAGTTAATGCATATATCATTTAAGCTAGCTGAGGCATTGGTAAAGATATGCTTGGTTGCACATGTTGTAACGTTAATTTTAGACAAGCAACTTTTGCTAAGTATTATGATTAATTATTTGGTCGTTTTGCATAGTATTTATTTATTTTAAAATACAACGCCAGTACCAGTAAGTTGATGCATATATCATCTAGCTGAGGCACTGGTAAAGATAACATGCTTGCTTGCACATGTTGTATAACAAAATGGCGTCAACTGTTATCTAGCTACATCGCAAAAGAAAATGGACGAATCAGTCATATAAAAAAGTTAATCAGTAAATCGCTTTGGACAAAAGTGTCTGCTTTGGCCTGTTGAATAAGAGATAGGTAATAGATGGACAATAATGTCACCAATAACATATATAACTGAGTGTTGCCCTTTTCATTTTTCTTTCCACATAGGTTTAAATACTAACATTAAGCTGTTAGCCTACACCATGCCTTAACAATCAATTGTAGGTGCCCAAAGGAAGTATTACACAAGTTGATTTGAATTGTATAACTAAAACAGATTGGGTCCAAATATAATCCCTGTCAGCTACTGAATTAGCAAACAATGCCGTCTCTGAAGAAACAGGACCCTAGGATATATTTCGGAACTGTATGAGATTGTGCTAAAATAAGATGTCACCTGTTAGTTGTAATGTTGTTATTTAGTCATACCAAAGCTAACGTGCTCTGTACTGTTCCTTTTTATTTTTCTAGGACCCAGCAGCATCCTCCACCTCGGGGACAGCAGGAGAGACTATGGCCATGAAGCCTTCAGTACAAGTCCAAATAGGTAACCCACCTGACACACTGC
The DNA here is from genome assembly GCF_004354835.1 of Perca flavescens. NCBI lineage: Eukaryota > Metazoa > Chordata > Actinopteri > Perciformes > Percidae > Perca > Perca flavescens. The sequence continues at coordinate 1,427,346 of NC_041346.1, forward strand.
AAATCAATACATGGCATGACTTCACACTATAATTAAGGTTTAACAGTAAGCAGTAGCAAAGAATGCCCTCAAACGTTGTGTAATACCTATATTTTCATATTATTATTTCAATGAACAGATAAGAGCAATTTATTTGTGATTTATTGTATATATATGCATAGACTTTTTCTGTTTTGTTTATGGCCCGAGACAAGTTACTTGTGTGTGTTAACAGGTGTGTACTGACACTTCACATAAAAAAATGATTTGGATAATGGGCAGCAGCTCCATTCGTCGTGGGGAGGAGAGGGCCAGAGAGACCATGGGGGCCAATCCTGGCCTAGTGGCCAAGGTTCACTGGTTTGGCTGGGGTGGACTTCGATGGCACTCTCTCTTTTCTTCCCCACGACGAATGCAGCTAGCTTGAGAGGAGATTGTGGGTCAGCTGCTTAGTTCCCCCCTCCTGTGTGTTTGTGTCTCCCTTTTCCCCTCTGTGTCGGTCTGTACTGTTTGTCTCCACCTGGAAGTGGCAGGGGGCGTGTCTAGAGAAACTAGGTCAAGAGGCGTGGCCATTCGGCCCTGCTCTGTCACTGGCACAGCTGATGCACATTCCATGATTCACACCTGCAGTATTTATACTGCAGTTACATACTCCTACGTGGTAACTTGGCGCAGTATCCCTGCACGTATTTCTAGAAACTCTCGTGATTTAGTATTTTCTCTGTCTAACTTCAGGAACATAGAGGAACTCTGTGCAGATCCCGCTGTTACCTGCTTCCTACCTGCCGTGCTCTGCCGTGCTACCTGCCTCACGCCACTCAGACACAACCACCTGCTTCTCCTGGATTCTACTCAGAACGTCTTTGGATCTGCCACTGCCTGGTTCCCTCAAGCTGCAGTCCATTCCCAGAAGACTACAAGCTCAGCCTTGATTGTTCATCTCCTCTGAGTAATTATGCCTAATAAATTCTTGAACTGTTTATCTGTGTCCTGAGTGGTATCTCTGTGTTCTGGGTTGTATATACAGCCTTAACAGGGATAGGGATTTTTTATTTATTATTATTACTTTTTTATATAATGTTTTTATTTGTGTTTTATTATTTCAACTTTTAATAAAGCAATATTATTAACCAAATGATTCAATATTATTGAAACACACAGTAGACACTTCAAGTAGACATGCTTTGACAGAAATGTCATGTGGTTTTATTACTTATGTGGTAGAACTTTATAATGATATATATTCAAAGTCAGTGGCCTACACAGTGAATATTGATAAGGGAGGTGTCAAGACACCTTTAGATTAGATTTGATTATATTTATTATTTTAACCGCAATTGGCATGAGATGTTTTTTTTTCTTTCTCCATTGGCTGTATAATGTCCACATCCCCCGTGTATATACCTTGTTAACCCTACTTCATTATTTAACAACATATACATTTCTTAAAATATCATACTTGTTCGTGGATAAATGTTACTTCATATGAATTCACTTGCCACATTTCAAAGTATGAGTAATTCCAATCCATCAAAACGTTGCTGAAAACTTTTATATATGAAATATTATATATAATAAAGCTGAAATATTTTCTTCCGATGCTTTTCATAAACTCTATATGGGATTCTCACCTTCTCACTTGACTGCATGCCTCCACGCCATAGACAGTATATAAGCTCCACGCCATAGACACTAGCTCCACGCCCCCCGATTGCCTGCGAGCTTGGCCGTTTCCTGATGGTTTCTCCTGGCAATACGGTAATTTTTCGACTATGCGACAGTAAGTCGCGTGGTTATGACACAATCCTTAGCCTATTTTTACAAAAACATCTTCTACGGAATCATAACGTGAGGTACAAGGTAATGGACCCTTTTATACATTGTCGTGTTTCTTTAGAAGTAAACAATGGACAAATAGAGTCTTTAAACGCTTCAGATGTAAAGTTATTCGCAGTCAAGTGACGTAAAAAAAAAAATGGCGGTCAGCGAAAATCAAAATGGCTCCTGACATTTGAAACCTCTATGTTCTAAAAACCTCAACATAGAATTTAACCGTTCAATACCACAATGGTGTGGTGTATGTGTGGGGCGTGTAAGGATATGTAAGGTGCTTTGGCCTCCTCTCTCTTGCTGACCTCCTAACATGAGTGGATGTGTCTGCTAAAGGAGCGTTCAAAAACCTCCCTGCGTCCCCAACAGCTACAGACTCATCATCTTCTTCACTGTCTATCTCGGGTGGTACTGAATCAGGTAATGACTGTGTCACAGACTGACTATCTCTCTGGCTTTGATTCTCGTTGACTGGAAGGCTACCAAGTCTCTCTCCCCTCACAGGTACTGTAACTTGTCTTTCTTCCCTAACAACTGTTTGTAGAGGTCTGTTTGTTTCTACGGGTGCTGGATCCCTCTGGATCACTGTAGGTAAATAATGGTAAGTGCTCTGCCTTTCATGTTCTCTCTCTTCCCCAGGAACCCTTAATCAATACCTTGTAGTGCTCTCTTCTCTTCTCTTGTGTCATTTGGGTGTTTTCTCAAGGTTTTGTTACTCAACTGGTTATTCCTCTGTATTGTTTGTCTCTTTGGTACATGTTCAAATCTTTGTGGCGGGGCTTCAACAGGTAGGTCATTAACTAGTAACAGTAAGTTACGGTGAAGGACTCTGGTCTTACGGTTTTCTCCTGTCTCAGGGTAGACCTACACAGGGTTGTCTGCTACCTGCTCTTTGACTACATCAATGTTCCTTTCCCAGTATGACCTGAGTTTCCCCGGACCCCCTCGCTCACTGAGATTCCTAACAAGTATTCTGTCTCCGGGATGCTAAATCACACCCTTCAGTTTCTTGTCGTAATAGGACTTGCCTCGTGCACTTGAAAGTTTACTGTTCTCACTGGCTATCCTGTACGCCTCAGTCATCCTCCCAGCCCATTTTTCCGCATAACTTTTGTGTGATACTGTAGTTTTCTTTCTTCCATTAGACCAAACAATAAGTCTACAGGGAGACCGGGATGTCGTCCGTACAGCAGAAAATAGGGGGAGTATCCTGTCGACTCGTGCCACGTACAGTTATAAGCATGCACAATTCCTTGAAGATGATCTTTCCACTGCTCTTTTTCTTTGTCAGCGAGTGTCCTGAGCATCTGCAAGAGGGTCCTATTGAACCTTTCTGCCGGATTCCCTTGCGGGTGGTATGGCGTTGTTCGTGAGTGTCCAACTCCAGATTTCTCCCGCAGGGTCCTGAAAAGTTCGTTTTCAAACTCACGACCCTTGTTGTGATGTAACTTTCTGGGATATCCAAAGCGTGGGATGAATTCTTTAAAGATGCGTCCGTCTAGATTTGTTTTTGGTTGGATACGCTTGCGCAAATGTAACCCATGTTAAAATATGACACGAATAAGAATAAATAGTTAAAGCTAGTTAAAAGCTGCATAAATAAGTTTGAAAGTGATTTATGACAATGGAAGTTAATTCATCTGAGTTAATTAAAAATGTTTATACAACAATAATTTAATGTTTAAGCATAGGCGGAGTTTGACATTCAAGCCAGGGGGGGCAAAAAAAAAAAAAAACTCATTGTAGCAACTGAGACCTGGGGAACACAGCACGAGCACATATGGACAAAACAAACATGCTAAATAAACATATGTTTATTTTTTTAAGCAGATTTGAAATTACATTGTAACAATTTAAAACCTCGAGCTCAATTTAGTTAAAAAAAAGAAGTCCATAACACATATAATTCTTGAGCGACAGATGCAAAAAATCCCCAACAATCTGTGTCCCCACAGGGCAGGCACACACACAGGCGCTCTGCTGCTGCGCAGGCTGCACGCTTCTCTGTTCACAACGCTGCCTGTTCTGCTTAACATGAAAAAGCTTAACGTGGTTTAATGTACCTCAACAACGATCACCAAATGTATCATGGCCATATCTTGAAATGAACACTTATGCCTGTCAAAAGAACTTGACAGGCTATGGCGAGGAAAAAGCTTGTACCTAAACAATGATCAATGATTACCAAATTTCTCTCATATTGCTCCTCATAACCACTGAAAACTGTCAAAAAATCTAACCAGAAATGTGGTGATGATTGATCGTTGTTTAGGTATATTAAACCACGTTAAGCTTTTTCATGTTAGGACTTATAAAGCCCATGAGAACTGTGGGGAGTCAACCAACAGCTGCTCCGCTGCCCTGCTTAAAATGTGAAGCAGAAACGCTAAATGTCAGATAACGTCCATAATAATTGGACTTTGGGTTCTATTTTTTGACAGTTTTCTGTGGTTATGAGGAGCAATATTAGACAGAAATTTAATCATTGATCATTGTTTACGTACATTAAACCTGACCTGCGCGAAAGAGAAAAAAACGTATGCGTCATTGTACCCAGCACTTCTGGAAATGTACATCCGAATGCATCTCTGTCCCCAGCACATTTCAAACCAAACTGACGCCCGTGGGCACGGCTGTGTTTGAGCACAATAGACAGACGGTGGCAGAATGCCCCGACACTTAAATTCAACTAACATGTAGCTAGGTTAACAGTGAACAATCAGTGTTGGACCTACAGTCTGTTGAGATGCCTCTCCAAACGCAGAAACCAAGCGCAATCGCACCATAAAACGTTAAGACACGTTAAGAAAAAAGATCAGTATTTTGCCGTAATCCAATGACATGAAAACAAGTCATCCACAGCAATCAGTAGATTCACAAACAGAGTCACGGTGTATCCAGCAAGGCCTATATATACAAGCGTCCCATTCACCAGTCAGCTCCAAACAGGTGAACGAGGTGAACTTCGCCGTTTAAACAAAGTGGAATAAAACGTATAAAAGTCCAAATCTACTCAAAAAACGCATTCAATTAGTAAGCTGACAGCAAATGTATATACATGGCATTTAGGCAACCTTTATTGCAATGTTGGCATGGTAAGATGTCCCGACTGGTGCAACAAATTATTGCTTTTTGCGTCCTGCATATGGTCTCAGGTGAGAGGCAGAGCCCTGAAAAAATAATATTTTTACTAAAGAAGTAGGCCTATATGAAATCCGATGTATTAGGCCTACCTATCCCCATTTAGTTGTTTTGTGTTTTTAAAGTATTTATAAAATATCTGGTTATGTCAGAAGTAATTATTTCACTCATTTTTGAAACAATGCAATTACCCGTTTCAGCTACCAGGGGGGGCAGTGCTCCCCCTGCCCCCCGCAAACTCCGCGCATGTGTTTAAGATTAAAAGTATGCTGACAGAAAATTCATGTCGCTGCCCCTTTAAGGGACTAGTGACGCTGGACGCAGCACCTCACTGACGCTGCAGCAGAGACCTGAGAGAGCAGAGGAGAAATCGGAGACAACGAGCGGTGGTTAATGAGCAGAAAAAAAGAGTGAAAAAGTAGATTTTGCAGTTGAAAAACATAATTTACCTGGTTGGGAACTGACGGGGATTTTATGAGAACTAAGCCACACCGGTTTTGGTGAGTTTTCTTGTTTTGTTGTATTTTTGCAGTGTTTTTTCTCTGGCGGAGAGCTAACGCTAAAAACGTAGCTGTTTTACAAGGAAATGCTTCATCATAAACTGTTTACCAGTTAATATTTGGGGTTTATGAAGACTGTGAATGTTATAAAAGTGAATGTATGCTGTGTAAATGAAAAATGTGTGCAGTAGTTTGTGTGGGAGACGGAGCCGTGAGTTAAAAGAGACCGCTCCGCCGCCATTTTTGAGGTGAAAAAACACCGTAGCAGTAACGTTACAACTCAGAGACTGTGAAACATTTATTCGTGTAATTTGAGGATTTAAAGAGATTTATTGTGGGGATGACGTGACGTTGTGACGGGATTCAAGATGGCAAGCCAGACCCAGACCTTCAACTCATCTTCTCCATTGCATCAGTGAGGGAATCTCATGCGTATGGTGACTTGCTGCCAGAGTGGTAGGAGTATCAGGAATTGGTTTTGAACTGAACTGGAAACTGATTGAACTATTCTTTTTGGACTGAATCGAACTGAAACTCTTCATCGAACTGAATAATTGAATTCACATCTGGACTTGAACTTGGATTTAGGGTGTTATACTTTTTTTCATATTGAGTTCATGTTTTTGAATGTGATTTGAAATGCTTGTGGTCCACTTTGATTTGATTGTGTATTTGAAGGTATTTTCTTTCTTTCTTCTTAGGAAAAAGAGTTAACTCAGGAAGTAAAATAGGAATTCTAAAATAGGTGCAACCTAGGAAAAAGACTGGTCTAACTTAGATTAATTTGACTAAAATAACTTAGGTGAACTAACGAAAAAAGAAGTGAAATACCTTTTCATTTATTATACTTATTAAGAACCTGCAGGGTATTTTTGTTTTGCGTACTGTATTTTATATGTGTGTTTTGCATTCAGTAAATTGCCGGCCTTTTGTATTTAAAGCAACGGTCTGTAATTATTTTTTGCTCCCCACTCCTTAGAACCTAGAACTGGTCCAGTAGCGCAGTAAGTGGTGTGATACCGGTGCTACACAAACCTTGTAAAATTATCCACTACGACCAGGATATACTCATATCCGCCTCAACTGGGTTCCAGGTGCAGGTAATCTATGCACACAAGGTCCAATGGTGAGTTTGACGTGATTGTGCCCATTGGAGCGCGAACATGTACTGTTGGTTTCTTTTGTTTTATGCACGGACATTTTCTCGAGACATATTCCTCCACTTCCTTCTTCATATACGGCCAATAAAATCTTTCTCTAGCTAGAGACAGTACTCTTTCTGTACCGATGTGTCCCATGTCATCATGGAAACACTTTAACACCATGGGTTTGTATTTGGCCGGGAGGACTACTTGTTCTCTTTCACTAGTTTGTCTGTAAAGAAGTCCCTCTCTTAAGTGCAATTTGCTCCATTCATGAAGGAGCTTCCTTGCTGCTCTATTCACGGTTAATCGTGTATCACTTGTTAGTACTGCATTCATCTCCTTTAGTTTAAGATCTCTCCGATTGCTTGATCTTCCCTTTGAGCTTTGGCCAACTCCTCACTACTGATAGCTGGAAGAGGTGCAGGAGGTTCTTGGTTGGCGTTTGTGGTGAGAGAAAGTGCAGCAACCCACGCTACATCCTGTTCCCGGGCTGCTCTAGTCCCATTCCAGGTGGCTTCCACCACCTCCTGTGACAACTCCTCCGAACATTCTACCACATATTTGTTGATGTCGAGGGGCACACAAGACAATGTGTCAGCATCAGTATTCACCTTTCCGGGCCTGTACTTTATCTCGAACCTGAAGTCAGACAACTCTCCAACCCACTGATGTCCGACTGCATTGAGCTTGGCAGTACTCATGATATAGGTTAGTGGATTATTGTCGGTGTAAATGGTAAAGTGTGGGGCATAGAACAGAGTCTCTAAACTTTTCACACACTGCCCATTTAAGTGCTAAAAATTCCAATTTCCCACTGTGCAGACGATAGTTCTTTTCAGCCGGTGTCAGCGTTCTGGAACCATAACCTATGACTTTCAGTTTACCATTTTGGTGTTGATAGAGTACAGCACCAAGACCCTGTTCAGAGGCGTCTGTGTGGAGCAGGAATGGTAGGCTGAAGTCTGGGTGGATTGGTGAGCCTGTCAATAAGGCGCTCCAGTACCCCCTGGTGTTCACTAGTCCACTCCACAGGGATCCTGGAGAACAGCTGAGGGCCCTTGGTCTTTACTTGGTGGGGCTGTTTTGTTGATGCACTATTTTGAACTTTGAGCAGCTCATACACAGGTTGCGCAATGTGTGAGAAATCCTGGATGTAACTGCGATAGTAGCTGAGAAAGCCCAAAAGTCGTCTCACATCACCAACTGTCTCTGTTTTTTTTTACCTTGAGCGATGGCACCGCTTCCAAGTCCTTTGGGTCGATGTGCACCCCTTCCGCAGATACAAGGCGACCAACATATCTCACTTGTCTACGAAACAGTTCACATTTTTCAGGTCTTAACTTTACGCCATTTTTTTCAAGTGCTCTGAGGACTTTGCGAACTCCCTCAATGTGCTCCTCGAAGGTTTTTGAATAACACAGGATGTCATCCAAATAGGGGATACAGCATTCGTCTCTGAGTGAGTCCAGCATCTCTTCCATACTCCTTTGGAAAGCTGCAGGGGCATTGGAGAGGCCAAAGGGTAACCGGACCCACTCATATAACCCCCAGGGAGTTACAAATGCTGTGACGTGTCTTGAGCCTTCTGCCATGAACCCTTGGTGATATGCCTTCCCTTGATCAAGGATGCTGAACCAAGAGTGTCCCCCAAGAGTGTCGGTTAGATCTTGGATCCAAGGTAGTGGGTGCCTGTCGGGGATGGTTTTCTGGTTCAGTAACCGATAATCAATACAAAGGCGTAGTGAGCCATCCTTTTTACGGACACACACAACAGGGGCTTCATAGGGGGACTTCGACTTGATGATCCATCCCTTTGTTAAGAGATGTTGGATGTACTCCTTTACTTCTGCAAACAGTGGTTTTGGAATAGAGGAGTAAGCTTTCTGTACAGGAAACGTCATCTCTGAGCGTTATTGACATGTGTAAACTTGGAATACAGCCAATATCATCAGCGTCTCTGGTGGCTGCCACCGTGTGGGTGTTCTGGCTGAGTCAGATGGAATAGTCGTGATACCCTGAACCATCACTTCATCTTTATCCGGTAAGTCAGTTTTTTTTTGATTGGCTGAATACTGCCAATTGGGGATTTTCTAGGCAGGATAATGTCATGTTTTGTAGGGTTCCCTAGAGGCACAGCTACATAGGGGTTCCTCTCATTCTGAATCTCAAGCAAGCCCTCACCTATGTCTAGCTGCTGTAGCTGCACACAACTTTCCCCTGGTTCAAACAATACTAATGAGTCAGAGGGGTCAAGCTGAGGGGACCCTCTACCTTTCACCCAGGTTACACTACCCGCAGGGAGTATTCTCTCTTTCTGTCCTATCCTCAAGTGTCCCTGTTGTGCAACTGTTTTCCTGGTTTGTACAAAGAGTACAATAGTCTGTGCTGTCTCATCGGGAATGGACATGGCTCCGCCTAGCAGTCGGGCTAAGGTGGGGCCTAGTTTCTCAGGCTTACCCTGGATATTAAACCCTATCAGTGGCATTTCGAGAGGTAATGAGCTCACAAGAAAGGGTACATTGATTGATGAGTCAGTGTCTTCATTACCAGGCAAGTTCACAGTGATAATGACCCAACCATCAAAGGGAACAAGTTCTCCATTCACTGCATACACTTCCAACTTCTTTTTGTCTTTTAATAGGTCGATGAGCTCAGAAAGCGTGCGCACGTCAAGGTCAGGTAAGTATTTGTCCTTCCAGGACCTATCTATTATGCTGACTTGAGCTCCAGTGTCTGCTAGCACATTAACTGCTAGGCCATTAAGGATACACTTAGTTAATGCTTTTCTGCCTATTAGTTTGGCGATTTGTACATTGCTGGAAGCTGCGGGGTCTTGCACAGGCGTAACAGTGGTTTTCTTACTATTAAGTTTTTTGTTTACATTAGCTGTCTCAGTGGTTGTGTCTCGTTTATTAGTGCTGATACACTGGCTGACGTTTAACACAGTTTCTGCACCCATAAGGTGGGACGTAGGAAGGGCTCCGATTACTGTCTGTCCCCCCTCAGCAACCGGTTGGCGTTTCCCTGATGCTTAGGGTGTTTTAGACAGCCTCTAGCTCTGTGGCCCTCTTCGCCGCAAATAAAGCAATGTCTACAGTCCCTCAAGCCCTGCTCTACACACTTTGGACAACCATAAGGTCTCTCTTTTTTGGTCATTTGAACCTTTTGTAGGATAACGGTGACACATTTGGTCTTTTTGTACTTTTTCTATAAGGGAGTCAAAAAATGCTGGGTTATTTCATCTACCCAACCGCTGGGTTATGAAATGTTTTACCCATTATGGGTTATTTATATGGAAGTTGGGTTATTTTGTGCAACTCATGTGTTGAGTCAAAATCCATCAACCCAACATACATCGGTTGACCCAGCACTTGGGTTGTTTGTGCTTCGAACGTCATTGGGTTGCATCAGATCATCACCAGAGTCCACACACCGAGCACTTGTCACAGCAGAGAACCAGTCTGGTCATCCAACGAGGCAAATACATAATAAAAGGTTTGTGTACACTAGCTACATGTCTAATTCACATTGTCTGTGTTGCGTTACCTATTAAAGTACTATCTTTATATTGTGAGGCTAGTTGGTTAGTTTGGCTAACAACGTAGCTAGCTAACGTTAGCCATTTAGCCGTTATCATGGAAGCATGTATAGCCTACAGCTTATCCGTTTGGTCTGAATTATATTAATGAATTAATGAAACAAGTTCATAATGCCCATGGGCATATGGTCATGTTTATTGAGTTCACCAGGCTAATTTGCCAGCTAGTTTCAAGCTAGCCAGGTAATTCGGCAGTTAACAAACTATCTAGCTAGCTAGTTTACTAGCCAACTGGCTGTCAGTTAGTTGCTTTGCTAGCTATATTATTTTAACTGGCTGTAAATGAACGCGCTTGTTTTTCCTTGAAGCTTTTAATGTGAAATGTGAAGGCATAACAGTGTATGACTGATTAAAGTATGTAAAAACAGTGAGATAACCTGATATGTCTGACTAAATGCATTTATGTGCATTTATTTAAGTAATGTGGTGACCCACAATAGATAAGAACAAATGCTTATTTAAAATGGCGGCCTGGCAAACGACAAGGGCCACTTGAGTTAAGGGTTAAGAAATATATAATAAAAAGTTTGGGAACCACTGCTGTACTGTTGTACTGACACTCGTGCCCTGAAGGCTATGCTTTGAGCAGCCACAAATATTCTTGTAAAAGGTAAAAACAATTTACATGCATGCAATTTGTCATATGAATTGTATAGGTAGAGAGGAGGATTGTGATGCTAAATAAAATGGCTGTTATCTTCACATTGGATTACATTCTGCTGTTAGTCTGCATTGCTTTTACATGGTGATATCTGAATAGTTAATACAATAGCAATTGTATCTTTGCTTAAGCTCTTTTTGTGTTTGTTTCAGATCAATGGATAGCTTTGTCATTAACACTATGACAGAGTGCCAGACCTTGTCGAAAGATTTAAAAGGTAAGAAATATGTTTTCCCATCCACAGCATATCAAGTCTGCATTGCTACTAAAGCCCTTTTCAGACATGAATTCTTATGAAATATAATTTCCTCTTTTTTTCAATAGCTTCCATGTAATATGTCAAAGTGACTCAATAGATGAATAGAGCCGCCACTGGATTCCTGGAGGAAAAGCTGCGGAACGTCAGGAAGCGGCTGAGATCAACCAGCAGGTTGCAGAGCACGGCACAGACACCACCACAAACGCCAGATGATGGCGCTCTAGCAAGGGCTCTCATACCAGGTAATTATTAAACTGAAAAATTATTTGATGAAGCAAAACATCCATATTTCAGTGAATGACAACTTTCTTGTTCTTTTTTTTACAGACTGTACCATATCAGACGAACGTGGGTCACAGCTTAAAGAATGGTTGAGAAATAATTCTCAGCCCCTCAGCCAGATAGAGACCTACATGCCGAACACAGCAGTCTACAGGGCCAAGTGGATTAGGGACAACAATTGGACCATCGATCAGATCCTCGAAGAGTTCCCTCACCTAATGACCAAAGGCATGGTAGGTATAGGGAAATATGATCTTACATATAAGGATGCATTGTTTATAATGTTTTATTAGTGTGCCACATTGAATTGGTTTTAAAAATGTGTTTTCCATTTTATAGATTGCACAGGCTTGTCCTGCATGGGGATGCTGCATCAAAGTTGTTTGAAACTTGGTCACGTGAAATGCCAGGAGGGGAGTCTAAAATGGTAAAGTTTATTCAAAGTAGAATACTTGCTTGCAAGTAGAGCTAATGGCTCTTAATAGCAGCTTTTTAATAGGAATTTGAATTTGTTCAGTATAGACCTGTTGAATGTTCAGCCAGTTCATTCGTAATTGTTGTTTTGCTCTGAATGTTTTCCTACCTGAGTGATATGAACTGCACCAGTTCCACTATATTGTTGATATAATAAATTTTTTTCAAAGATTCCATTATGTTGTTTTGTTTTTGTATTGTTTAAGTGTTTATTAAATAATATATGCATACATCTAGCATGTATTCTGTTCTAGGTTTGTAGTTTAACAGTTTTATTGCAATTTATTTTCTTAAATTGTACTGTAATGTGTTAGAATTAATCTGGCATATAGGTTAATTTTGCCCAGCATTCGGGTACACTATATAACAAATATGTAGTTGAATCAACCCAGAATTGTAATTAATTTGACCCAGCATTTGGGTACACTATATAACAAATATGTAGTTGAATCAACCCAGAATTATAATTAATTTGACCCAGCATTTGGGTACACTATATAACAAATGTATGTAGTTGAATCAACCCAGAATTATAATTAATTTGACCCAGCATTTGGGTAGAATATTTAACTCATCTGTTGGGTTAAAAATCACCAACCCATCTTGCTGGGTCAAATTAACTACTGTTGGTCCGGTGCAATAGTGATCCAGCGGTTGGGTTATAAAACAACCCAAGTTGGGTTATTTTTAACCCATCATTTTTAAGTGTGAACTAGCTTGGTGAGCACATCTATTTTCTCTGTGAGCTGCTGTACAGTATCTGTTTTGGCTTGAGCACTGTGTGTAGCGGTGTGTTTCGGGCATTGTGTTGAGCCCAACCTAAGCTGTCGCTCACTCTACTCACTTGTGATTTTCATGACGTGCTTCAGGATTGTCTCATCTGTCACTGTGTGGTCTGAGAGTAAGGGTTTCAACTCCCTGCGGATGTCATTATGTTTGTGTCCTATCCCTTGATATATTGTGTTCAGGAAGACACCTTGGACTGTGTCTGGGCTGTACTTAATCCCAGCTTCCAATTGTTTCGATGAGAACAGGACTCTTTGCTTCAGTCCAATAACACGGTAGAGAAATTGCTGAGGAGTCTCATGCTCACTTTGTTTTGCGCACATTAGCTCTTGAAATAGTTCTGTGCTATTTCTTTCCCCTAAGTGCAACTGCAAAAATCCCTTGAGTTTAGCTACGGTCATATCTTCCTTGTTAACAAGCATGTCCTTGAAATCTCCTGGTTTTATGATCCTAAGCACACCTCTAACTACCTCTGAATCAGTAAAGTTATCTTTAATCTGCCTACACACACTGTTATAACTAATATCAGATGAGTGATCCCCGATTTGGCCTCCCTGCACCTTAAATTCCCGGCGCTGGATGTAGGGGAAATCTTTTAGGGACCTTTTCTGGTGCCTGGTATGTGGCAGCGTCTGGCTGTGTGCTACTGTGTAGTGGGGCACTGTTCACTAGAGTAGATTGTACAAGTGTAGGTTGTGCTGTGGCCTGTGATGTGGGCATGTTCACAAACTGGAGGAGCTTCTTACTCAATTCAACTTTCTGGTAAAACATTAGCATTGCTAAATGTAGCAGCATCGGTTGTGTCAATGACTGGCTGTGTGTTCACCGGGGCAGTAGTGGTTACACTTACCGCTTCAATCACTGGTTCATTAGCTGGGGCTGGATGGGCTAACTTGACAGGAGGAGAGGTAACACAATGAGACTGTACAAGCCCATCAACAGCATCTTTTAGTGCTAACAATTCCCCCATCCCACTGTCCTCAGTGTCTAAAAGGTTCTTACTGTACATACGAGCATGGATGTATTCAAAGCACCCTTCTGCGTCCTAACTAGAGAATTCTGATGGATCCTTGTCTGGAACTGGGCCCACATTAATAGCAATCTGGAACAGTTCATTAGACGACAGTAAAAGCAGGCTTTTCCTGATGTCCCACACCAGGCTCTTCCTCTCCTTGTCGGCCATCGCAACGTCCTCTCCAGTCCTTTACAGCTGGTCCCTGAGCACCAGTTTCAGTTATACCTCCTCCCAGTGGGTCGCAGCTCTCATGGACAGCCGCCGCTCACCTACAGCACTAGGCACTGCACCACCAGCTCAGCTTCTCAGTCACGGTTTCAGGATCAGCGTCTCCAAGCATGAAGAGCCAATCCCGGGCGAGCCCCCAAGAATCTGTAACAGGCCCCGGGCGTGAGGCTTGTGGACACATTAAAATATTGTTCTGAAAAAGAACAGGAAAATGATGAGACCGGCAACAGGTTATGTTTCCTTCTCTTGCTTCTGCCAGACTAAAGACAAGAGTCGGCTACAGCCACAATATGCTGTCAATATAGCCAGCATCTAACGTTAGCTACTCCGCTGTGCTGTGAAGTAATGTCTGGCTATGTGAGACTAGCGTCTAGCAAGATTGTTGTGGATTCTGCGGTCTCAGCCTGGCAACCTCTGTGAACTTCGAGTCTGGGGAGGAGGGGGTGGGGGAGACGACTCTCTCCAGTATTTGAAATTTGTACTGCAGTAACTATTTTAAACACTAGCTGTCAGTATTAATATAGTCATGCCCTTATGTCATGCCCATAAGGGCACTTGGGCCAGTGCCCAGGGGCACCAACCATTCACAACCACATGACACAAGCTTTTTTTTTTTTATAACAATTTTTATTATACAGACAAAATTTAACATTAAATCATTAAAGAGACAACCATAAAAGAAAACATTGTCTGCACTTTTATCTTTTTACACATTCCTTTCCAACATTTAAAAGAGGAAAGAAAAAAGAACAAGAATCACAGCAACAACAGAGTAACCACCATACCAAACCCCGTCCCCCACCCACCCAGGTGGAATAACAAATATCGGCAGTCTCTACAAACAATTATCTTAAAAAAAACAAAAAAACAAACAATAATTGTATGTTATCAATTGTATGACATACCTAGATGAAAAAAAAAACATTATATATTTAGTCAGAATCTAGTGAAGATACAGAGTCGTAAAGATTTAAAATAGGGTTCCAGGTTTTATAAAATTTATCATTTGAGTCCCGAGTTGAATACTTCAATTTTTCAAGTGAAATGAATGACATCAGATCTTTTAACCAAGAGGTAGTTGGAGGGGGGGTTGGACACTTCCAATGCAACAATATGCACCTTCTAGCAATAAGAGAAGCAAAAGCAATAACCTCTGCTTTCTGTCTCGTGATGGATGACAAGTGAGACACACCAAAGATGGCGACTAGAGGACATGGAGATAGAGAAACGTGTAGAGCCCTAGACATGAAGTTAAAAAAAGAATACCAATATGAGGCCAATTTAGGGCAGCTAAAGAATGTATGGGTGTGATCGGCAGGAGAAAATGAGCATCTGATAGAGGAGTCCTCTGTTTCTGGAAACAATTTATGGAGTTTAGCTTTGGTAAAATGACTTCGATGAAAGACTTTTAGCAGAATCAGGCTTGGCCGAGCACATACAGAAGTGGAATTAACTCTAGCAAGGGCCTCAGACCATAGCTCTTCCGAAAAATTAATTTGCATCTCATTTTCCCAAGTCATCTTTAGGCAGGAGCGAGAGGACGTACTAGAGGAAAGTAACATGGTGTAGACAGAGGATATACAACTACTACCTGTAGGGGCTGACAATAAGTTCTCAACCAGAGATTTTTCTGGTAATTGAGGGAAACTAGGGAAGTTAGTCTTAACAAAATTGCGGAGTTGAAAATACCTGAATAAGCCTGTAGTGTGCAGGTTAAATTTGGAAATAAGATTGGTGAATGTGGCAAAAGAATTATCAAAAAAAAGATCTGAAAAGCAGGCCATCCCCTTATCTTTCCATCTTTTAAAAGTGTGATCAATAGCTGGTGGTAAAAACAAGTGATTGTTGCAAATAGGACTTAAAACAGATAGTGACTCTATCCGAAAATGTTGTCGAAATTGTTTCCAGATTTTTAAAGTTGATAGCACAATAGGATTTCTAGTATAATTGGAGGGACGCGTAGACAAAGGAGCAAAGACAAGTGCAGGAAGAGAAGAAGAAAGACAAGTAGCAGCTTCTAGAGTACACCAGTTTACCTCCGGCGCATTACACCACAGGAAAATCTTAGAAATATTGGCGGACCAATAATAAAAAAGAAAATTTGGCAGAGCTAGACCTCCATCACGTTTATTTCGTTGCAGGATAATTTTATTCACTTTAGGAATTTTACCAGCCCAGATAAATGAGGAGATGATTTTATCTAGACACTTAAAAAAAGATTTAGGTAGAAAAAGAGGGAGAGACTGGAAGAGAAATAAAAGTCGCGGCAAACATTCATTTTAATGGTCTCCACTCTCCCAACAAGAGAAAGGGGTAGGCTGTCCCACCGTTTTAAATCTAGTTTAATTTGATCAACCAAATTCGTAAAGTTATTCTTAAGGAGAGAACTGAGAGTGGGAAATGTTTACACCTAAATGTCGAAACCTTGAAGGAGCTAAATTAAAAGGAAGGGTGCTTTTCGGAATTTTTTTAGCCACGTCATTTATGGGGAAACATTCACTTTTGGTAAAGTTTAATTTGTAACCTGAAAAGGAGCCAAAGGTGTCGAGCAAGTGCATAATCTCGTTGACGCAGCTAACTGGGTCCTGTACATACAACAACAAGTCGCCCGCATAGAGAGAAACACGATGTTCTGTGCCCCCCTCTGGATCCTGCGTATAGACGAGGATGCTTTTAAGGCGATAGAAAGTGGCTCGATAGCTAAAGCAAAGAGAAGAGGAGACAGAGGGCAACCCTGCCGTGTCCCACGGGAGAGAAGAAAGAATGATGAACTATCAGCATTAGTTTTAATACTTGCAGAGGGAGCCGAATATAGGAGGCGAATCCATGAGATAATATTGTGCCCAAACCCAAACTTTTCTAATACAGTAAATAAATAATTCCATTCCACACAGTCAAATGCTTTTTCAGCATCAAGAGAGATTATCATTTCAGAAGTCGTAGACAGAGATGGACTAAAAAGTATTAGATGACATCTGACATCATCATTGGTATTTTTGAGAAAAGCATAGACATAAAAGTAGGTTCATCCCAATTCGGGGCATATACATTTACTAACAATACTGGAGTTTGAAAAAGAATGCCACTGACGATTACAAAGTGTCCATCAGGGTCTGAAAGTACCTGCTCTGCTAGAAACATGACTCTTTTATGTATCAGAATTGCAGTACCTCTGGATTTGCTATTAAAACTAGAATGACATACTTGACCAACCCATTGTTTACGCAATCTGGTATGATCACATGTACGCAAATGTGTCTTCTGAAGAAACATAATATGAGGACAGTGATTTTAGATGTGAAAAAACTCTGGAGCGTTTTAATTTGGCCACCCAACCCACATACGTTCCATGTAATAATTCTAATATTGTGTCCAACCCCTCCCCCCTTAGAATTAACAGGAGGCTTGTTCATAAAACTGCAAAGTAGGACATAATAATCAAAATTGGGTAAAAGATAAAAAAAAAAAATGCTTTTTTAAAAAGGTTAGCATATGTAAGAGACAACAATAAATGCCAAGTAAGACAAAAAAATCCTCCATCAAACATAACCCCCGAACATACCCAGAACATAGAGAACAAAAACACAAATATGTTCAAAAATAAAATAAAATTCCTTCTGATACTCGTACACTTAGACATGGTGAGTTGCCAGAAAAAGGTTATCACCACCGATTGTGTAGTGGAGTTGACTCCAACAAGCATAAAGAATTTAACACTAATAAGAGAATTCACTCCTGAAAGAGAGTGAACAGGGTGCAGTTCAGCAAATGTGCAGAACGAGTGCACATAACGAAGCTAGTGGCTGTAAAACTGACAAGGAAGAATATTTAAAGATTATCTATGACATACAAGCACTCAACTCGCCCCCCCCCAACATATATATATATATATATATATATATATATATATATATATATATATATATATTCTCCGTGAACCATCACCTTATCGTGGTGGAGAGGTTTGTGTGTCTCTGTGAACCTGAGGGCTGTGTTGTCTGGAGCTTTGTGCTCCTGGTAGGGTCTCCCAAGGCAAAGTGGTCTCAGGTGAGGGGCCAGACAAAGAATGGTTCAAAAACCCCAATGAAGAAGCAAGGTAGAGATGGAGTGACCCTGCCGGAGGAAGCCCGGGGCCCCGTCTGGAGCCAGGCCCAGACGGGCGGGCTCGTCGGCGAGCGCCTGGTGGCGGGTTTGCCACGGAGCCCGGCCGGGCACAGCCCGAACAAGCTACGTGGCTCCCATCTCTCCAGCCCATGGGCCCACCACCTGTGGGAGGAACCGTTGGGGTCGGGTGCGATGCCACATGGGTGGCAGTGAAGGTCAGGGGCCTCGACGGACCAGACCCGGGCGGCAGACGCTGGCTCTGGGGGCGTGGAACGTCACCTCTCTGTGGGGGAGGAGCCGGAACTGGTGCGGGAGGTGGAGCGCTACCGGTTAGATCTGGTGGGGCTTACCTCTACGCACAGTCTCGGTTCTGGAACCATACTCCTGGATAGGGGTTGGACTCTTTTCTTCTCCGGAGTTGCCCAGGGTGTGAGGCGCCGGGCGGGTGTGGGGATACTCACAAGCCCCCGGCTGAGCGCCGCTGTGTTGGAGTTTACCCCGGTGGACGAGAGGGTCGCCTCCCTACGCCTGCGGGTTGTGGGGGGGAAAACTCTGACTGTTGTTTGTGCATATGCACCAAACAGGAGTTCGGAGTATTCGGCCTTCTTGGAGACCTTGACTGGAGTCCTGCATGGGGCTCCAGTGGGGGACTCCATTGTTATGCTGGGGGACTTCAACGCACACGTGGGCAATGATGGAGACACCTGGAGAGGCGATTGGGAGGAACGGCCTCCTGATCTAAACCAGAGTGGTTGTTTGTTGTTGGACTTCTGTGCTAGTCATGGATTGTCTATAACGAACACCATGTTCGAACATAGGGATGCTCATAAGTGTACCTGGTACCAGAGCACCCTAGGCCAAGGTCAATGATCGATTTCATAATTGTTTCATCTGATCTGAGGCCGTATGTTTTGGACACTCGGGTGAAGAGAGGGGCAGAGCTGTCAACCGATCACCATCTGGTGGTGAGTTGGGTCAGGGGGTGGGGAAGACTCTGGACAGACCTGGTAAGCCCAAACGTGTAGTGCGGGTAAATTGGGAACGTCTGGAGGAGGCCCCTGTCCGACAGACTTTCAACTCACACCTCCGGGCGGAGCTTTTCGTGCATCCCTGTGGAGGCTGGGGGCATTGAACCCGAGTGGACAATGTTCAAAGTTTCCATTGCTGAAGCTGCGGCGAGGAGCTGTGGTCTTAGGATCTTAGGTGCCTCAAGGGGCGGTAACCCACGAACACCGTGGTGGACACCAGTGGTCAGGGAAGCCGTCCGACTGAAGAAGGAGTCCTTCCGGGATATGTTATCTCGGAGGACTCCGAGGCAGTTGCAGGGTACCGAAGGGCCCGAAGGGCTGCAGCCTCTGCCGTGAAAGAGGCAAAGCAGCGGGTGTGGGAGAAGTTTGGAGAAGACATGGAGAAGGACTTTCGGTCGGCACCAAAGTGTTTCTGGAAAACTGTTCGCCACCTCAGGAGGGGGGAAGGGGGAACCATCCAAGCTGTGTACAGTAAGGATGGGACACTGTTGACCTCCACTGAGGAGGTAATAGGGCGGTGGAGGGAGCACTTTGAGGAACTCCTGAATCCGACTAATACGCCCTCTATGTTAGAGGCAGAGCTGGAGGATAACGGGGATTGTCGTCGATTTCCCAGGCGGAAGTCACTGATGTAGTCAAACAACTACACAGTGGCAAAGCCCCGGGATTGATGAGATCCGTCCAGAAATGCTCAAGGCTCTGGGTGTGGAGGGGTTGTCCTGGTTGACACGCCTCTTCAACATTGCGTGGAAGTCTGGGGCGGTGCCAAAGGAGTGGCAGACTGGGGTGGTGGTTCCTCTTTTTAAAAGGGGGACCAGAGGGTGTGTGCCAATTATAGGGGTATCACACTTCTCAGCCTCCCTGGTAAAGTCTACTCCAAGGTGCTGGAAAGGAGGGTTCGGCCGATAGTCGAACCTCGGGTTGAGGAGGAACAATGCGGATTCCGTCCTGGTCGTGGAACAACGGACCAGCTCTTCACTCTCGCAAGGATCCTGGAGGGAGCCTGGGAGTATGCCCAACCGGTCTACATGTGTTTTGTGGATTTGGAGAAGGCGTATGACCGGGTCCCCCGGGAGATACTGTGGGAGGTGCTGCGGGAGTATGGGGTGAGGGGTCTCTACTCAGGGCCATCCAATCTCTGTATGACCAAAGTGAGAGCTGTGTCCGGGTTCTCGGTAGTAAGTCGGACTCGTTTCAGGTGAGGGTTGGCCTCCGCCAGGGCTGCGCTTTTTGTCACCAATCCTGTTTGTAATATTTATGGACAGGATATCGAGGCGTAGTCGGGGTGGGGAGGGGTGCAGTTTGGTGGGCTGGGGATCTCATCGCTGCTCTTTGCAGATGATGTGGTCCTGATGGCATCATCGGCCTGCGACCTTCAGCACTCACTGGATCGGTTCGCAACCGAGTGTCAAGCGGTTGGGATGAGGATCAGCACCTCTAAATCGGAGGCCATGGTTCTCAGCAGGAAACCGATGGAATGCCTTCTCCAGGTAGGGAATGAGTCCTTACCCCAAGTGAAGGAGTTCAAGTACCTTGGGGTTTTGTTCGCGAGTGAGGGGGACAATGGAGCGGGAGATTGGTCGGAGAATCGGGCGCAGCGGTGCGGTATTGCATTCAATCTATCGCACCGTTGTGGACGAAAAGAGAGCTGAGCCAGAAGGCAAAGCTCTCGATCTACCGGTCAGTTTTCGTTCCTACCCTCACCTATGGTCATGAAGGCTGGGTCATGACCGAAAGAACGAGATCCAGGGTACAAGCGGCCGAAATGGGTTTCCTCAGGAGGGTGGCTGGCGTCTCCCTTAGAGATAGGGTGAGAAGCTCAGTCATCCGTGAGGAGCTCGGAGTAGAGCCGCTGCTCCTTTGCGTCGAAAGGAGCCAGTTGAGGTGGTTCGGGCATCTGGTAAGGATGCCCCTGGGCGCCCCCTAGGGAGGTGTTCCAGGCACGTCCAGCTGGGAGGAGGCCTCGGGAAGACCCAGGACTAGGTGGAGGGATTATATCTCCAACCTGGCCTGGGAACGCCGATCCCCAGTCGGAGCTGGTTAATGTTGCTCGGGAAAGGGAAGTTTGGGGTCCCCTGCTGGAGCTGCTCCCCCCGCGACCCGACACCGGATAAGCGGACGAAGATGGATGGATGGATGGATATATATATATATATATATATAAAAAGGACAATAAATAATAAAAATAATAATATATATTAATTAATAAAAGTGAAGTGTGCCTGTGTATAAATATAACGGTACATACATACATATGCACGCACCCATACATATTGCTCCATGAAGGAGACAAAATAAATAGTCTATTGCATTTGAGAGAGAGAGAGAGAGAGAGAGAGAGAGATGCATCTCCTTGTCATCAACGCTGCTTCTAAAGTTACTCAGCAATGTTTGGTGGTAGAATATTTCTGCAGCCTCAGGAGAGTCAAAATAGTGCTCCGTATTGTTGTATGACACACGAAGTCTGGCCGGGTAGATCATGCCAAAGCGAACACCGCGTTTATACAACAGGCCCTTGATGTTGTTGAAAACAGCTCTCCTATTAGCCACTGAAGCGCAAAAGTCCGAATTTGAGCACAGCCTCCTTCTCCATGTAGCGATGGAATCTCACTATAATCGGACGGGGATTTTGACCTTGGCGCGGTTTGGGCCATAAGCTTCGATGGGTGCGATCAAGCTCCGGTGGGGAGGGAAGAGCGTCGCCTGCAACCTCGGAGAATAATTCTGTCATAAACTTCCTGGCATCCTTACCCTCAATATCCTCCGGAAGACCCACCACACGGATATTCTGCCGTTTGGACCGAGAAACGAGATCTTCCACGTTAGCTCTTAAAGCGACATTCTCCTCCGTCACCGACACCAACTTCGACTGAAGAGTAGAGACCTCCTGTTCGAGATGTGTAATCCTGTCGCTGTGGTCGGATAAGCTAGTTTCCATATCAGTGATTGTAGTCGCTTGAGTCGCCAGGGTAGACCCAATAGAAGCAATGGATGAGTGAATTGACTCCAATGACGAATTCAGCAGCGCGGTGAGTTCACCAGTCATGTTTCTCCTTAGTTTATCAAGTTCGCTCACCAGTGATGACACAAGCTTTAACAATATTTTCCGTAAATTGTTATATTATTCACTTGAAATTGTGTGTATCGTACCGGGATGTAACATTACTCTAATGAGCAGAGGATCTTGCTTGTTCTTTAGCTTATCTGTTGAAAACACTTGACTGGATAAAACACAGCAGGTAAGATAACGTTACATGTGTTGTGGAACAGAGCTAAGCTAGCTAGCTAGCTAGCGAGCAAACCAAGCATCAAGCTAGGTGAGGTAGATTGTGTGAAACGGGAGATGTAGTCCACTGAGCGGTTTCACACAAAACTAAGTGGTACCACGACAAACCTACGGGTAACTGAGACTTTCTTTGGTTGAAAAGTTATCTTTTAAATTGACGAACATCATATTTGTAATCCATGGCTCAATTCGGGATCAAAAAATTATTTGTTCTCGCCGTTCAATACCGTTCATATTTTTTCCGAGTTTAGATCCCATGAGGTCCACTGGAAGGGGCAGGACTTCGGCTCTCTATCTGTCAGAGTTGAGTTGGTCCACAGGTACGCGAAAATGTATCATTTGGGGGATGGGGGGTTTAACAATAATCAAAAGTGGCCAGTTTAACCCCCCCCAAAATGTTATCATAATGATGAATGTAAAATATTAACTGTTATAAAAACTGATAAGTGGTTGGCTTTCTTGATTAAATGTAAATGGCAAACAAAGAAAAACATTTTTCACACAAACTCCCCCACCTCTGGGTGAGACTTGGTTGCGCCCAAACCTCACAGCACTGCCGGTGCGCTTCATGACTTTATTCAGTAAGCAGAGAAGTGTGAAAGACCGGTCCACAGTCTGCACTTCTTTTCCTAGAACTTGTATTTCTTTCAGAGGACTTTGTGCAATAAATCCATATTCTTAGATCTAATACTGATAGTCTTTTGTCTCAGCCAGGTCTCACGGCAGGTCGTTATATAGTTACGTTATTTTAATCTATTAAGTCGTGGACAGGTTATGTAAAAGCCTCTTTTTTCGTGTGCCGATTACGAAATAGAAAGCAATGCATTTTAATGGGAAGCATATTTCGTGATCCAAAACACAGGACTTTCACCACGGAGACCGGGGATCGCGCCCTGCGTGTTGCAGTACCTTTGTCCCGCGTGTTGCAGTTCCTTTGTCGGTATGTCCCGCGTGTGACGGTTCCTTTCCCCATCATTTTCTTTTCCTAACCACAACCGTCCAGTTATTGTGGCGTTTCATTTCCCCGTTGTTGTGTGCCCCTGCGCCCGTGGATCGCGTCATGCGAGTGGCGGCCCGCGAGTGGCGGCCCGTCCCGTTGTTGTGGCCGGCGTGTGGCGCCTCATTTCCCCGTTGTCGCGTCCCCCAGAGCAGGTTCGAAAAAGTGTAACCTGTACACGTTCAAAAGTTGTTGCATATACACGAAAAAAACGTCAAAATAAGTCGTTGCATATACGCGAAAAAAACTTTCAAAATCGTAACCTGTACACAAATTTAAAAATCAAAATAATGTGACTATTACACAACTTGGCGTGAGACCGGGTTGTTTGTCCATCTCTTATTCATTTTAGGTCCTTTTATTGTTGTTAGCTGTGATGCTAAAGCAGTTTTAGCTTTCCCATGATGCTTTTGAAAGTTTTTGAACAATCAGAGAAGTTGCTTTCAGGGTCCGTGAAATAAAGTCAGAAAAATACACATTTGACCGACCCACAATGCTGTATTGATTTTGGCTTTTTGAATTGGTAGACATTTTGAATTGAGACATTTGAATATAGTGCTCACTGCTCATATGCTACATGTATGTAGTTGGATAAGTTAGTAAATGACATTTGAGAAATCCCCTTGATTATGTCTGATATTTTTGGCAGGGGGAAAGCAAGTGTTGGTTTCTCTTTGCATAATGAAAATGCTTTGTTTTTTTGAGGTATAGCGCCCACTGTGTTGATAAAGGTTTATTGTACTACGTTACCCTGAAGCCTTAGCATGGCGGAAGCACAGAAAGTGAGCAGTGTGTTTGGCGCTACGAGCGAGTAGCCTACATGTTACAGGCTGTTAAAGTAATAAAGAGTTCTCATAAGTAAGCATGCTGCCGTGCCCAGTTTGTCATAGAGAAGGAACAAACATAACATGGTGTCAGAAGTGGGATAGTCGCTGCAAGTGGAGTTTTGCACACTGCAAGGATTAGAAAAAAAGAAGCTAACGCTAGCAACAGGTGATCACTCGTCAAGCGAGAAAGGAAAAAAAAAAAGAAACATGGATAAGCTAAGTCCACCAACACCTATGCAGCTAACGGGAAATCTGGCTGACAACTGGAAAAGGTTTAAGCAGAGATTCAACATATATATGGCTGCCAGTGGATGTGGTGAAGAAGACAACAAGGTAAAAGCGTCAATCTTTCTGCACGTCATAGGTGAGGATGTGCTGGATATATATAACAGTTTCCAACTTGACGAAGATGCGACCATGATTACGCTAATGGAAAAGTTTGAAGAATACTTTGTGCCAAGACAGAACATTACGTTTGAGAGATACAAGTTTTTCTCGTGTGATCAAAAACAAGGAGAGGGTTTTGATCAGTATTTAGCTGAGCTGCACACGCTGAGTAAGACATGTGAATTTGGGAATTTGAGAGACTCGCTAATCAGAGATAAAATCATCTGTGGCATACCTGATAATGGACTCCGAGAAAGACTACTGTGGGAGCAAGACCTGACATTAAACAAAACTGTGAACATGTGCAGAGCAGCAGAAACCACACATGCTCAAGCCAAGGAGTTGCGCAAGGAAGAGACAGCAGTGCATGCTATAAAGACAGGAGAACAGCACTTTAAACATCCAAATAAATGCAAGTTGCAAAGAGACACTAAAACAGACTTTAAATGTGGGAAATGTGGAGGAAGCCACAAACCATGGTCGTGTCCAGCATATGGCAAGCAGTGTCATACCTGCGGGAAGAATAACCACTTCTCAAAATGCTGCAAAGCGGAGGCTTTTAAGAAAAAGAAGGTGCATGCAGTTGAAGAGGAACCTGAGGAGTTCTTTGTGGATGCTGTGCATATAAACGAGGCTAAAAAGGAAGAAGAATGGGTAGTGCCATTGACTGTTAACAGGACTATCATCCCATTCAAACTGGACACAGGATCCTCAGTGAACCTAATATCTATGGATGAGTATAATAAACTCACAGTGAAGAGCAAAATATTCTCTGTAAAAACAAGAGTGAGTGGCTACACAGGAGAAAAAGTGCCAGTCAAAGGAGGCTGCATTGCAACATTCCAACACAGCGGTAAGCAAATAAAAGAAATGCTGTTGATTGTTGATATGAGTGTCAAGCCAATATTGGGACTACAAGCATGCGAATGGCTGAACCTTGTAAAAAGAGTTTTTGTAGTCTCATTGCAGCCTGCTAACGATCATGATTCACCCATGAAGGAATACAGTGACTGTTTTGAGGGACTAGGATGTTTACCAGGGGAGTACAAGATACAAGTTGATAAGAATGTGACTCCAGTAGGTCATCCATGCCGAAAAATACCATTCAAGCTAAGGGGAAAACTCACAGAAGAGTTAAATAGAATTGAAAAATTAGGAGTGATAAAGAAAATCAATGAACCAACAGCATGGGTCAGCTCGCTGGTCGCTGTGAAAAAGCCCAATGGAAAGCTGAAAACCTGTTTGGATCCAAGGGATCTAAACAAAGCAGTCAAGCGCAAACATTTTAAGTTGCCGACAAGGGAAGAGATCATGGCACAGTTTGCTGGAGCCAAGTGGTTTAGCAAACTGGACACGTCGTCAGGGTTCTGGCAAATGAAACTAGATGAGGAGAGCTCAAAGCTTTGTACTTTCAACACGCTGGAGGGAAGGTACAGGTTTTTACGTCTACCATACCGGATCCTGTCAGCGCCAGAAGTCTACCACAAGAAAATACACATGATCTTTGAACACGTACCAGGAGTCGAAACCATGATGGATGACATCATTGTATGGGGGTCCAGTCGAGAAGAACATGATGAGCGACTGAGAAAGGTTTTTGTCCTGACACGGCAAGTAAACTTAAAGTTAAACAAAGACAAGTGCCTGTTTGGAGTAAAGTCATTGACATTTGTGGGGGATGTAGTCGCTTTGCAGTGCAGATGAAACAACACATACACAAATTCAGGCTTATGTGGACATGATAGTGTCATCCCTTCCTGTTTCTGAAGAGAGAACGGAGCAGATCAGGAAAGAGACAGAGAAGGATCAGACCATGAGAACACTAAAAGAGACAATACAAAGAAGATGGCCTGAACAAAGACAGTCCAGCTGCAATACAGGACTACTGGATGTCTAGAACAGAACTCACTGTTGTGGATGGCATCATATTCAAAGGGAACAAGTTTGTCATTCCACCTGCAATGCAACAGGAAATGTTACAAAAGATACATGAAGGACATTTGGGAGAATTACAATGCAAACGGAGGGCACGTAAAGTCATGTATTGGCCAAGAATAAACGCAGATATTAGCCGTACTACAGCTTCTTGTGAAATATCTCACATACACATACAGACCCAAACAGCAGGCAGAGCCGCTAGTGCCTAAGTACCCATACTACAAGGTTGGAGTTGATTTGTTCGAATGCAATGGAAAAAAAATCATATTGTGATTACGGACTACTACTCCAACTATCCAGAAGTTGCAACATTACAGTCCACATCCAGCAGAGCTGTCATAGGTTTTCTGAAGACTGTTTTTGCGAGAAACGGATAATGGACCACAATTTTCAAGCTGTGAGTTTGAGTCATTCACTAAAGAGTGGGGTTTTCGCCACAACACGTCAAGCCCAAACTACCCCAGGTCAAATGGACTTGCCGAGAGCTCAGTTAAAATCATCAAAGGACTAATAAAAAAAAGCACATGACGGAAAAGAGGATTTTCACAAGAGTTTATTGATCTACAGGAGTGCACCACTGCAAAATGGCCTGTCACCAGCCCAGATGTTGATGGGGCGTTGTATTCGCACTAATCTGCCCATGCACGACAACCTGCTAAAACCAAAGGGAACAGTCAAGGTGACACAAGCAAAAGAAAAGGAGAAAGTAAAACAGAAAGAAAGTGTGGCAGTATAATTAATGTTTTGTTTTGAATATTTCATATTGAAAAAACAAAGTTTGATGCTAATGGTTAAGCTAAAGAAGAAATGAAACAAATGTGGTTTATTTGTTGTTTTGTGGTAATGCAGTAACAGATCCTATTTTTTTAATGAATTTGTTTAGAAAGAAAAGCTTTATGACACAGGTCGGAAGTTTATTTTATTTTGAGCATGCTTTTATTGGATTTGTTCGTTTATTTGCTGCGTTTTTATCTTTTTTATTGCATTTTTTATTCTGAAATGTGTGTGGTTTTTAATGTTGACTTCCGCCACCGGACACTGACTAATGAGGCTACTGACTCGCACCTGGGAGTGAGAAGGGGTTGATTGGCCCTTAGATAAAAAGGACAGAGCAGGAACAGGGCAGAAGGCACATGGGAGAAGGAGGAGGCCATGGAAAACATTCAATTAAATTCAATTTTATTTATAGTATCAAATCATAACACAAGTTATCTCGAGACACTTTACAGATAGAGTAGGTCTAGACCACACTCTATAATTTACAAAGCCCCAACAATTACAGTAATTCCCTCAAGAGCAAGCAGTGCGACAGTGGCGAGGAAAAACTCCCTCTTGGGAAGAAACATGAGGGAGGCCTGAGAGTATGAGAAAAGACACATAGAAGATGGAGGAGAGCACACCAGGGAAGACGCTGAAAGCACGACAGAGCGTACGGAACAGGCGGAGAAGCAGCCAGGAGATTGGAAGCTACAACGAAGAAAACACAAACACCGACCGCTAGCAGAAAAAAAGTGGGAGAGCGTAAAACCTCTCCCTCCCGCGTTATGCCCAAGGAAGGTGACACATGGAAAGGAAGCTGGTTGCCAGCGGAACCCTGTGGACATTTTAAAGTCAAGACTCCTGTTTGGACTGTTTTAGCTTGATTTTTAATTAGTTGTTTTTAGTTTTTAAATCCTTTTTTTTAAGTCATTTTTATTGTTTTATTCTTTTTAAAATTCACTTCAATTTTATTTATAGTATCAAATCATAACGAGTTATCTCAAGACACTTTACAGATAGAGTAGGTCTAGACCACACTATAATTTACAAAGCCCCAACAATTACAGTAATTCCCTCAAGAGCAAGCAGTGCGACAGTGGCGAGGAAAAACTCCCTCTTGGGAAGAAACCTCGGACAGACCCAGGCTCTTGGTAGGCGGTGTCTGACGGTGCCGGTTGGGGATGCGATGAACAGTGGCAGTAATAGTCACATTAATAATGGAACAGTGACTTCAAATGGTAGTCGTAGTAGTTCATGTCATATCAGTGCGCTGCAGGGCGTTACAGGATGTAGCATGGCCCAGCAGCCAACGTTCTCCAAGGAAATACGCTGGGTGAAAAAACATAAGGACTCCGGGCAGTAAACTCCCCAGAAGCTAGGATTAATAACAAGCATTTCTGGGACGGGATACACACAAATGGTAATAGAAAGGGAGAGGAGATAGCAGCTCAGTGTGTCAAAGGAAGGAAGTCCCCCGGCAGTCTAGAATTATAACAGCGTAACTAAGAGAGACAGGTCATAAGGAGAGGTAGCCTGTTCGGGCTTGAAACTCTCCCCTCTCGGATCGTGCTGCGCTGGCCTGCCTCCCTCTACTTTTGTTATATTATTAATCTAACGACTATGAAGAGAAGCATGTGGGCCTGGTTAGGCAGATGCTGCAACTCCTCACTCCCTAACTATAAGCTTTATCAAATAGGAGAGTTTTAAGTTAATTCTTAAATGCGGTGACCGTTTCTGCCCCCCGAACCCAGATTGGGAGCTGGTTCCATAGGAGAGGAGCCTGATAACTGAAGCCTCTTGCTCCCATTCTACTTTAAGAGACTCTAGGTACCAGTAACTCTGCATTCTGGGAGCGCATTCTGCTCTAGTGGGACAATACGGTATTAGGAGCTCTTCTAACTATGATGGTGCTTGACCATTTAAAGCTTTGTAGGTCAGGAGAAGGATTTTAAATTCAATCCTGGATTTTACAGGAAGCCAATGCAGAGAAGCTAATACAGGAGAAATATGATCTCTTATCTTAGTTCTTGTGAGAACACGCGCTGCAGCATTCTGGAACAGCTGGAGAGTCTTAAGGGACTTATTTGAGCAACCTGACAGCAGGGAATTACAATAGTCCAGCCTGGAAGTAACGAATGCATGGACTAGTTTTTCAGCATCGTTTTGAGACAGGATATTAAAGGATACTTTGGTTAAAGGATATATCCTGATAAAAAATAACCCCTAGATTTCTGACAGTAGTGCTGGAGGCCAGGGCAATACCATCCAGAGTAGCTATGTCTTTAGACAATGAGGTTCGGAGGTGTTTAGGGCCCAGCACAATAACTTCAGTTTTGTTAGTTTAACATCAGAAAATTGTAGGTCATCCAGGATTTTATATCTTTAATGCACGCTTGAAGTTTAGCTAGCTGACTGGTTTCGTCTGGTTTGATTGACAAGTATAATTGGGTGTCATCCGCATAACAATGAAAGTTAATTGAGCTTCCTAATAATATTACCAAGAGGAAGCATATATAAGGAGAATAGATATGGTCCAAGCACTGAGCCTTGTGGAACGCCATGGCTAACTTTAGTGTACTTGGAGGATTTATCATTAACATTAACAAATTGAGATTGATCAGAGAAATAGGACTTAAACCAGCTTAGAGCGATTCCTTTAATGCCAACTAAATGTTCCAATCTCTGTAATAGGATTGTATGGTCAATAGTGTCAAATACAGCACTAAGATCTAGTAAAACAAGAATGGAGACAAGTCCTTTGTCTGCAGCAGTTAGAAGGTCGCTGGTAATTTTCACCAGTGCCCTCTCTGTGCTATGATTCTTTCTAAATCCTGATTGAAAGTCATCAAATAAACTATTGCTATGTAGAAAATCACATAGTTGGTTAGCGACTACCTTCTCAAGGATCTTGGAGAGAAAGGGAAGGTTAGATATAGGTCTATAGTTTGCTAAGACCTCAGGATCGAGGGTGGGTTTTTTCAGAAGAGGTTTTATCACAGCTATTTTAAATGACTGCGGTACATAACCTGTTAATACGGACATATTGATCATATCTAGTAATGAAGTGTTAACCACGGGTAACGCTTCTTTGAGTAGTCTTGTTGGGATGGGGTTTAAGAGACAGGTAGATGGCTTAGCTGAGGATATCTTTAACATTAATTGTTGAAGGTCTATAGGATAAAAGCAGTCTAAGTATATGCCGGGAATAGTCGTTCTTTCTAGCGTTTCTGCGTTTAAAGGTGAACTGTTAGAAGTTGAGGGCAAAAGGTGATAGATTTTATCTCTAATTGTTATAATTTTATCATTAAAGAAGCTCATGAAGTCATCACTACTCAGAGCTAGAGGAATAAATGGCTCGGTAGATCTGTCAGCCTGGCTACAGTGCTGAAAAGAAACCTTGGGTTGTTCTTATTTTCTTCTATTAGTGATGAGTAATAGTCTGATCTGGCCTTTCTTAGGGCCTTCCTATAGGTTTTGAGACTTTCTTGCCAATCCAAATGAGATTCTTCCACTTTGGTGGAACGCCATTTACTCTCAAGGTTTTCCAAGATTTGTTTTAATTTGCGAGTTTGGGAGTTATACCAAGGTTCTAGTTTCCTTTGCTTCATCATCTTCTTTTTGAGGGGAGCAACGGAGTCTAAAGTCGTCCGTAGGCAGGTCGTAGCACCGCCTACAAATGTATCAATTTGAGAGGGACTGAGATTAACATAAAGGTCCTCTGTTATGTTAAGGCATGACATAGAGTCAAATGCTGTTGGAATATCTTCCTTAAATTTAGCTATAGCACTCTCAGATAGGCATCTAGTGTAGAAGCTTTTATCTAATTTAGTATAGTCAGGTAGTAAGAATTCGAAAGTAATTAAAGAATGATCTGATAATACCGAATTCTGCAGAAATATTAATATTAATAAATCCTCAATTTCAATACCATATGCCAGCACAAGGTCGAGGGTGTGGTTAAAACAGTGCGTTGCCTTGTGCACACTCTGACTGAAACCGATTGAATCTAACAATGAGTTGAAAGCAGTACTAAGGCGCACTTGACACAGTGGTGGTGCTATGAGCAACAATGGCGGCAGCAGGTATGACGGGAGTTGTCATCGCGCTCCTTGTTTATGTGCTATTTTTGGACAATTTAAGATATAGACTCAATGACACTGCTTGTTTTTCATCACAATGCAAATACTACAGTGCCGGCAAAAAATATCTGTGAGCAATTTTACAAGTTCCACACAAAACTTCGAACAATTCAATTAAATTCATTTTGGATTTGAGAGACATGCCGTTGCTGCGGCTTTTGTTTTTCCATCTCTTTACTACTGCTCAATTAAAAGCAGGAAAAGCAGTGTACGCACTCTACAAATTCCTCAAAGCCGCACTCTTATAATCGCCATCTGCTTACTCTTATCCGGGGACATACACCAGTGTCCGGGACCCCTCAAAAGACTGGCGGAATGTGAACCCCTGGCTACCATTACGTTGGCCACCAACAGCTACTCTGGCCACTACAGTACTGGCTCAGACTCACCTGTGGACCTGGAGGTCGGGGTGTTTGTGCCGTTGATGGCCTCGGGTGGCTCCGCTGGAGTGGCAGCGAGCATGGGTCCGTTGGCTGTAGTTGGCATGGTGGAGGCCGACGTTCCAGCACGTGGGACGCTGCACCCGCTGACGCGCACCGGAGGTACCGTGGGGACTGCCGTGGGCACGTCGGACTGTGTGCCTGGGGTGTCCTCGGGCTGTGGTGGAGTCGGGATCGCGGAGGGAGGAGGAGGGGGATTGGCAGCTCAGATGCAGTCCACAATGGCCTTCGGTGCATCTAGCACGGTGGCCGTAGGAGCTAGCGTAGCAGCTAAGAGGCTACAAACAACTACAGCGTGCATCGATGGTCACGTGACATTGGCTGTCAACAAGACAGCTAAATTGGAAACAGCACCAGGGATCCAAAACGGGTTCGTACCTCAAACTCGGACTGCACCAAACTCCGGCCAAGTTATTAAAAAGACTAAAAATGTTGTAATGAGAAGATATCGGGAGACAAATATTTTTAATACATTAAACCAGGCTAAATTAATATGGGACAATAAAAATAAGCCAAAAGGGCTTCTTTGTGCTCACCTTAACATACGCAGTATGCTCCCTAAACGTGAACAACTAGACCAGGAGTGGCGAACCTGTGGCTCTTGAGCCACATGCGGCTCTTTGCCTGCTCCTTTGAGGCTCTTACTGTGTGGCTGGGGGCTGTTATTGGTCGATTTTTTTTTTTTACTTTTTGAAACATTTCAGATAAGTTTTAAAAAAAAAAAAAAAAAGCATTTGAATGATGCATTTGCCAATTATTTTAAAATAAAAAATAATGCAGCAGAGTTTTTTTTTATGGACAGATTCTGCAACCTGAGGAAAAAAAGCGGCCACAGATCACCTTCCTCATTAACCTTTTTACTGCTGATTGTTTGAAAGCCCCTCTAATGACAAATGAGTGAAAGAGTGGCCACAACAGAGTACAACCAGACCTAAAAAGGATTGTGGATAACAAAGACTGTCAGGTTTCCCACTGAGTCAATCTAAGTAAGAAAAAAAAACCTATGAAAACTGCTATGTATTATGACTTTCATTAGATCTGGAAGTCACTGTTGCTGTTGTAATATGGACGTGCATGTGTTGTGTGGCTTTTTGCTATGGTGCTTGTTTTTTTGTGGCTCTTTATGCTGAACTGGTTGGCCACCCCTGAACTAGACCATATCCTCAGGAATTCAAATATTGATATATTAGGCCTATCAGAAACTTGGCTTAAAGAATCATCTCCTGAAGCTGGTGTTGTATTCCCTGACAACAATGTGTTTAGAAGGGACAGAGGTAAAGGAAGAGGTGGGGGTGTATTGCTGTATGTGAATAATAATTTGGAGTGTTCACAACTAAGTGTGCCAAGTGAGGTCAAAATTAAAAATGTCCCTTTCTGCAGAGATGACTTTTACTTTGGTTTGCCTTTACCGTCCTCCATCAGCCAAAGTTGACTTCTATGAACAACGGCAGGTATTACTTAAACATCCAACAACACACAACAAGCCCAATGAAATTATTGTAATTGGAGACTTCAATGTGAACTGGGACTGTAAGAAAGATAGGAAAACACTAAAGCATACAATGGACAATCTAAATTTTTTCCAACTAGTTCAGCAACCAAGAAGGATTACAAAACATTCTAAAACTAAAATAGACCTACTTTTCAGCAACAGACCTGAAAGGATAATTAGATCCTACAATTTCTTGACTGGTATCTCAGATCATAATATTATACTTTTTTTCTAGGAAACTGTCCAAATTGAGGGTTAATAACGATTTTTGTAACTCCACACATAACAGGTCTCCTTATGAGTTTATACCTAACAGCCAACGACAAAATGTGACAACAGCCCTGTCATCACTGGACTGGGATACAATCCTTTCTGGTGACAATCCTGCATTTTGTAGTAGTAAACTTATTAAATCTGTGAAAGATGTTATCTCAATCCATTCAAATAGAGGGAGATATAAACGTAAAAATAGGTGCCATTTGCCATGGCTGAATAAAGAATGTAAAAATTTGATGTCAGCTAGAGACCTGCTATTAAAGCAATTTGTGAAATCAGGTCTAACAACAGACCGTCAGAGGTTTACTCATATGCGAAACAAGGTAACACAGAATTTGAGACGGGCCAAAGCCAACTTTTTCATTAAAGTAATAGAAAACGCAAACGGCAATGGAAAATTAGTAAGGCAAAATCTAAATAAACTGCTTGGCCGACGATTAAACAAAAACAATAAGGAAATGGAGATGCAAATTAATGACTTGATTATTAAAGATCCCCTTTCCATAGCCACTAATTTCTTTATAAATTCTGTGAAAGAGATTATGCAGCATTTAGCTTCATCTCTGTGTTCTGACAATGTTACTGATCCACATCAGCCTGTATTCGAAATCACTGAAATTTCAGATTATGAAGTAACAAAAATTATTACTGGTATGAAAACTTCAAAAGCCCTTGATGCATTTGGCCTTAATACACACTTTTTGAAAGAGTACAAGGACCATCTTGTACGTCCAATTACCCATCTTCTTAATATGTCCTTTAACCATTCTATAGTCCCTGCAGATTGGAAAGTGGCTGCAGTGACACCAATATTTAAATCAGGTGCTAAAACTGAAATGTCCAATTATAGACCTATCAGCATACTTCCCATTATATCAAAAATAGCAGAGAAGTGGGTAGTCAGACTGTTGACGGCCCATCTGGAAAATGTCCAACCTTCATTACATCCATTACAATTTGGTTTTCGGACCCATCACTCCACAGATGCCCTGTGTGTGTTAACAGAAAACATAAAAGGTTTGCTTGACAAGAGTTCCTGTGTCGGGGCTGTCTTCTTAGATTTGAAGAAAGCCTTTGACTCTGTAAACCATCAGATTTTATTATCCAGGTTGACTCAGTTTAACATCTCTGATCAAGCACTTGTATGGTTTAAATCCTATCTGTCTCACAGGAAACAGTACGTGGTAGTAGATGGTGTCAAATCTCCCTGTTTAGATTCTGGAGTTGGTGTCCTGCAGGGATCTATCCTTGGGCCAATTCTGTTCTCACTTTTTATCAATAACCTACCAAATTCATGTCCAAACGTCTTCTCGCAGATGTATGCGGATGACGCAGTGATTTACACTCAAGCAAAAAACATCCAACAAGCAGCTGCTGATATCACAGATGCCCTATTCTATGTGCAGGACTGGCTCAAGGATTCATGCCTCACGTTGAACACCAGAAAAACTGTGTGCATGTATTTCTCAAAACGCCAGGTCGAAGTAACCAGATCCAATGTCTTTATGAATGGAGTGGAACTTGGTCTCAGAATTTAAATACCTTGGGGTAGTCCTTGATCCAACACTTTGTTTCAAAAGTCATGTAAAAAAAGTAGCACAGGTAGTCAAATTTAATCTTCAAAATTTCCGACATATTCAAAATAATTTAACCATGGATGTTGCTAAAACATATTTTTATTCAATGATTATTTCTCATTTTGACTATTGCTTGACTACCTGGTCTCTTGCTTGCCCCACAACACTTGCAACCATGGAAAGTCTCTATAAAAAGGCATTAAAAACACTTGATAAAAAAACGCTATTCTACCACTATTGTCATGTCATAAAATTTTTTTCGAAATATGATCAATTTGAAAATGGCCTGTTTGATATACAAGGTTCTACACTCCCTCGCTCCTCCACCATTGAAGGATTTTATTAAATCTAAAGAAAATTTGCAGAGGACCACTCAAGCTTCTACTAGAGGAGACCTAATAATACCCCACAGGCGTACCACCTTCGGTCAGACGGTTCTGTCTGTACGAGGTGGGAACCTGTGGAATAGTCTTCCTCTAACATTGAGAGAATGCCCTACATATAGCTCATTTAAAGCTCAGTTGAAAAAATGGCTATGGGAAAACCAAAGCTGTACACATTAATGGGTATGTTGTATCCTTTTCTGAATTTCTTTACTTTGTAATGTGTATATGGGTTGTTGAAGTTGAATGAATTTTTAAGTCTTATGTGAATATTGTATATAGGGCTTTTGTTAATTTATTGATAAACGATGTACTTACTGTAGTAAATTGTAATATAACATTTATTATGCAATGTTTTACACAATGTACTTACTGTAGTAAATTGTAATGTAAATTTTATTATGCAATGTTTTGTGACCTGTATGATCTTAGCCCGTGGGACTACGGATGGAAATTAGCCTTTGGCTACAATCCGGCATGTTTACATGCATGTATTCCTTTTTTGTTTATTAACATGCACTGTCCCAATCAAATAAATACATAAAAAAAGGCTATCATTATCAACGTCCACGTGGATATTAAAATCACTTACAATAAGTACTTTGTCTGATTTAAGGACTAAACATGATAAAAACTCATAAAAAGTCAGAATACGGACCTGAAGCCCTGTAAATAACGAATATAATTGGCTGTAATGTTTTCCATTTTGGATGTTGAAGATTAAGAACAAGACTCTCAAATGAGTTATAATTTAGTTTAGGTTTAGGATTAATTAACAGGCTTGAATCAAAGATGGCTGCAACTCCCCCTCTTCGGCCTGAGCCTCTAGGAATTTGAGTATTAATATGACTGGGAGGAGTGGCTTAATTTAGACTGACATATTCTTCATGGCTCAGCCAGGTTTCAGTAAGACAAAATAAATCAATTTTATTATCTGATATCAAATCGTTTACCAATACTGCTTTAGAAGACAGAGATCTAATATTTAATAGTCCACATCTAATTTTCCTATTTTGTTCTATTGTTGCAGTCGTTTTAATTCCAATTAGGTTAAGTATAGCGCATCTTTTGTTTACCTTGGATTTAACCGATCTGAGTCGGGGAACAGACACCGTGCTTATTAGACTATGAGTGGGCGACTGCTCCAACGGAAACACAGAGGGGCGCATTGCACTGCACCTCCGATTACTGATATCAGACTTGGGTTGTCATGGTTTATGACCGATAATAGACTCAGATTTTTTTATATGAGAGCGGCTCCGTCCCAGGTAGGATGAATGCCGTCTCTCCTAATCAGACCAGGCTTTCCCCAGAACGCCCTCCAGTTATTCACATAGCCCACATCGTTAGCTGGGCACCACCCCGACAACCAGCGGTGGAAGGATGACGTACGGCTGTACATTTCATCACTGGTCAGGTTTGGCAGGGGTCCAGAGAACACTACTGAGTCCAACATTGTCTTTGTGTATACACAAAGTGACTCAACATAAATTTTAGTGATCTCCGATTTACGACCATTACCACCTACGTGAAGTATGATCTTACTGTATTTATGGTTCTTTTTAGCCAGCAGCTTTAGATGGAATTCTATATCGCCCACTCTAGCCCTGGGAACACATATGACCGTAGCCGCTGGGGCCGCCGGCTTCACATGTCGCAGTATAGAGCTCCCAATAACCAGAGCTGGCTGCTCAGCGGGTGTATCACTGAGTAGGGAGAAACTGTTAGAGAGGCGAAGACGCTCCGGTTTAGAGCGACCGTCATCATGTGCACTCCCTGGACAGTCACCCACTCGCCCGGCTGCTTGGGGTCTGCCGGGGGACAGCTAGCAGAAGCTACAGAAGCTACAGTATGTTGGCCCCCATCAACTACGTGGCGCTGGCTAGCTACGGAAGCATACGATTCTGATTCCATGATGCGGAGCCGTGCCTCAAACTCACTAATGGCGTTTTTCCATTACATGGTACCTGCTCGACTCGCCTCGACTCTACTCGCCTCGACTGAACTCGGCACACTGTGCGTCCCTTTTCCATTGCAGATTTTAGTACCGCCTCAGCGTGGCTGGTCGTCATAGCGACTGCCGTGGGCGTGGCTTGGTAGCGTTGCATTTCCCCCGACTCATTTCCTGGTTCTCCTTCTCCGTAAACAACATGAAATCAACAAGTTGTTAACTTTTACTGCTCCAGATTTCCCACTGTGGTCAGAAAGAACAGGGGAGACACTTTGTTTCTCTCACTATATGACTCTAGCGTCACTACTCGCTGCGGAGCTAATCGCCGGCACTCTCTCACTTCTCCCTCGCTCACTAGCTACACACACACACACACACACGGCGACTCAACACACACACCAGCGCACAAGTATAACCATCAGGCCACTTGTATGCTACGGAGAAAGCTCTGCGTGGAGCCTCCGGCAGCAAAAAAACACCACTGGGTAAACTATTTAAAAATGCCGTCTGTCGCTAGCAATGCAGTGATCAGTGACGATTCTTTCCGACCAATCTGTAGCCTGCAGGGTTTCACGTCACCTTCTCGGCTCGCCTCAGCTCGCTTGGAACCTCGACTGAGGAGGTACTAAAAAAAGTACCTTTTAGCAGGTACCAGGGACTTTTTTTCGTAATGGAAAACCAAAAAAGGCGAGTAGAGTTGAGGCGAGGCGAGTAGGTACCATGTAATGGAAAAGCGCCATAAGCCTTGCCTCCAGAACAGCGAATATATTACATTTATTACATGTATCATTATCACTAAAGGAGGCAGAGGAATAGCTAAACATTTGACACACAGAGCAAGAGAGAGCAGGAGAGGGAGAGGAATTAGCCATTGCTAATGGCTGATCTTACAACTGTAAGAAATATCTTACAACTGTAAGATCAGCGAGGCAGTCGCGAAGTATAAGTGCTTGAGTAGAACAATTGTAATTCAAATGCAATCCAGGCAAATAGCCGCTAATTTAAACAATAAAGCAGAGTTGAGTAAGTTTTTGCTGGAGCAGCAAAGACAGGAACACCGGAAGTGACAATACGCTTACCGTACACGTCAGCACGTCAGTCAGTCAGTCCAAAGCTAATTAAAATAGCCCCACATCATCACATACCCTTCACCATACCTAGAGATTGGCATGGTTTTATGTCAGTTGGCCTAATAGCTAGTTTGATTTGCATTGAGAGCTGATTTTATGGAAAGTACCCCATGCCAATCTCTAAGTATGGTGAAGGGCATGTGATGATGTGGGGCTATTTTAATTCCAAAGGCCAAGGGAACTTTATCAGGATGCATAGTATCCTGGATCCATGAAATAAATGGCCTTTAAAAATAAAAATCTGCCTGCCTCTATGGGAATTTAACATAGGGTTGTACTGACTTTTGTTGCCAGCGGTTTAGACATTAATGGCTGTATGTTGAGTTATTTTGAGGTGACTGCATATTTACACTGTTATACAAGCTGTAAACTTAATACTTTACATTATAGCAAAGTGTCATTTCTTCAGTGTTGTCCCATTAAAAGATATAAGGAAATATTTACTAAAATGTGAGGGGTGTACTCACTGTTGTGAGATACTGTACGTTACCCAGAAGCCTTAGCATGGCGGAAGCACAGGAAGTGAGCAGTGTGTTTGGCGCTACGAGCGAGTAGCCTACATGTGTTGACAAGGCTGTTAAAGTAATAAAGAGTTCTCATAAGTAAGCATGCTGCCGCGCCCAGTTTGTCATACAGAAGGAACAAACATAACACCCAGGGGCACCACGTTGTCTTAATACGGGCCTGAATATAGTAATATATTTACTGTATTTAATTAAAGAATGACCCCAATGTGTCATCAGATATTACGGAAACATGCTAAGTTGAAATACTCTGT
Source organism: Perca flavescens (assembly GCF_004354835.1). Classification (NCBI taxonomy): domain Eukaryota; kingdom Metazoa; phylum Chordata; class Actinopteri; order Perciformes; family Percidae; genus Perca; species Perca flavescens. Next base: position 1,466,736 of record NC_041346.1, read on the forward strand.
TTTCTGACAACAATGCTAAAGCCAGTATTTTCCCCTTTTGAAATTTCTGTTCCGTGACAGAATGTCTGTTTGTGTTTTGGCCTGTGTGTTATCAACTGCCTATTGTGACAGTCAGGCCGGGTTGCCAGATATACCTGTAAAAACGCAAACTCAGCGGGCTACAGCTGAAGTACAGCCATGGAAGCAACAAACAAACGGACAGGATCAACAGGGATAGATTCATTCTACACGCACAAAAAAAATTTAACTTGCCATCTTTCTAAGGTTGCATAACTAGAAACAAGGTAAAACACATGTACATATTGGAGATGCATTTAAAAGAAAGAGACAGCTTAGAGCCTTAAACTTTACGTCACTTTGTAACACACGTTATAATGCTCGCCTAGCTGCTGGTGTGGCGCGCCCTCAAACCAAGCTAGTTTGAGCAGAGGCCCGAAGAGTTCAGATAGTTGTATCAACATGTCCCGGTGACAGTGCAGAATTAAAATGTTATGTATGAAAGATTCATTTGTAAACACTGACTCGGTGCAGCAATGTGCAGTACGACAAAAATATGGTGTTTTTTGAAAATTAAACTATGGGATGTATGAGTTTACCTGGTATGGCCTCCTCGGCAGTTCAGTGCTTGTGTTTTGATTTATACCTTGATAGTGTTTAAAGCGTTTTTGTAGCAGCAATAGAGGCTGTGTTGTTCCCTGTTACTGTAACGTTACGGGACTTGCACACCGCGATATGGACTGACGAGTCTGATAGCCGGTTAACATTACATGACTGTTCACTGCAGGTTGATGTTGGGTCGCTTTTCTCCAAAATTTTAATCAGAATTAACTTTTGCTGCAGGCATTCAAAACAAACAGAAAGACCTGCGTTTTTACTGGACTGTCTGAGAAGTGACCTCAGACGCAGTGTTTCTGAATGAATGCTCAGCCAGACAGTGCCTCACTGTATTGGCATTATGCACAGTCGTAACGTTACTATCTTTACCTTTATCAAATTGCTTGACAACGACAACAGGCTGTTACAGTATAACCATGCAGACCTCTACACACACTGTCAGGGTCCCACCGTCACCTGCATTCACTCCTCCCTCTCATTCTCCAGCACTCACTGCTCCCACTGATTCATACTCCTCGTCACTCACGCCGATCAGACGCTCCCAGTCCCCTCAGTACTAATTACACACACCTGCACCTCATCAAGCCACATCCTCAGTTCACTACCTGCAGCTAATCAACAACCACCTACATAAGCAGCACAAACACACACACACTTTGCTTAGTCTCGTTTCTACACGACGCTCTGACTCACTCACATTAAGCCTAGTCTATCCAAGTTTGCCTTACCAGTACTTCGTATCCTGTTTTCTGCTGCTGCTCTAAACCTGCCTGCTCAGCTACCAGATTCCTGCCTGTTGCTTCCTGCTATTTGTTGGATCATTGTTAATAAAGATCTGTTTCACTACTCCAGTCTGTCTCCTGGTCATCCGTGACAGAAGACTAGACCAAGATGCAAGATCCAACAGAGCCTGCGTTGGATTCTGTTCACGATCCATTCACGGAGCTCGTACAGGCGGTTTGTCAATCTCTCCTGCCTTCTCCGCCTGTTAATCCACCCACCGTGCCTGAAGAGATCCTCCGCTCAGCACAGAGACATTTGCTTCCGCAAACACCGGCTTCTTCGGCTACAGCTGCTGCCGCAGCTTCGAGTCCCATCGCCCGACCAGCGATATTCACTGGAGAGGCGGAGGACTGCAGTGGATTTCTGCTCCAGGTGTTGCTGTATTTCCAGATGCAAGCCCACCTGTTTAACAATGACACGGCCCGAGTGGCCTTTGTGATCTCCCTGCTGTCAGGCCATGCTCTCCAGTGGGCCCAGTCGTTATGGAACTCTAACTCCCGGTTGGTGACATCTTTGTCGGCTTTCATTCAACACTTCAAGGAAGTTTTCGGGCAGGTGGCGGCAGACCTTACCGTGTATAACCAACTTTTCCAGCCGCTGAACCTATGCAAGTCGATTCTGCTCGCCTGTCACCTGCTGAGCGTCAGCGCCGCCTAGGGCTCAGGCTCTGTCTGTACTGTGGAGGGGAAAAACACTTCATCAGAGACTGCCCTATCCGTCCCCAGCGCCCAACGGTGAGTGCCATTCAACTCCCTCCAAGAATTGAGACTCTGATTCACACTCCTGTACAAGTATTGACTACACGTATCTGTGTCACAGCGCATGCCCTCATCGACTCAGGCTCAGCGGGGAATTTCATCTCCATTCCCCTCCTCCAGACGTTAGGGGTCAACAAACGTCGGAGCCCGCAGGTTTTGAAAATTCACACCATCCAAGGCAAGCCGCTAGGAAAGGGTCGGATTCGCTATGTCTCCCCTACACTGACGCTCCGGGTAGGCAGTTTGCACTCTGAAAAACTCACCTTCATGGTTCTAGAAGACTCCACAGCCGAAATCATCCTGGGAAGGCCATGGCTAGTGCAACATCAACCTACCATCGACTGGACAACTGGAGAGGTTCTACAATGGGGAGAGGACTGTATTCATGCATGCGTAACACTGCTACAGGAGGAACTCTCCTCCAAAATCTCCTTCTTCATCCACAAGCAATGGACCCCGGTTTCCCATCTGTTCCACCACCATCGAGTGCCCCGATGTTCTTCATCAAGTGGACCTTCCCGTTGTTTACAAAGACTTTGAGGATGTGTTCAGTAAACAACTGGCTACTAAGTTGCCTCCACATCGGCCCTGGGACTGTGCTGTTGACCTGAACCCCGGAGCCATTGTCCCTAAGGGACGGGTCTATCTCCTCTCCATCCCAGAACAGAAAGCCATGGAGGAATATGTGAAGGAGGCCCTTCAGCAGCAGTTCATTCGCCCATCCACATCTCCTGCCGCTTCCAGTTTCTTTTTTGTGGCCAAAAAGGATGGAGGTTTGAGATCATGCATTGACTACAGATCACTTAACTCCCAAACCATAAAGTTCAGATATCCCCTTCCTCTGGTTCCGGCGGCCCTGGAGCAGCTGCGGGGAGCCCGCATCTTCACGAAGTTGGATTTACGAAGCACCTACAACCTGATCCGCATCCGTTGAGGTGACGAATGGAAGGCAGCCTTTGTCACCCCCTCTGGACATTACGAGTATCAGGTCATGCCTTTTGGACAGGCTAATGCTCCAGCTGTATTCCAGGGATTCATGAACGAGGTCTTTTGGGAATTCCTCAACCGCTTTGTCGTGGTCTACATTGATGACATCCTCATCTATTCCTCTTCTCTCTCTGAACACCAACTACACGTCCGTCAAGTGCTGAAGAAGCTCAGAGAGAACGACCTGTATCTGAAGCTGGAGAAATGTGAGTTCCACACCCCATCTGTGCAGTTTCTGGGTTACGTCATCGACCAACACGGGGTCCAGATGGACCAAAAGAAAGTGGACACCATCCGTCATTGGACTCTTCCCTCCACCATCAAGGACCTCCAGCGGTTTCTGGGATTTGCCAACTTTTATAGACGTTTCATCCTCAGCTACAGTGACATCAGTGCTCCTCTGACCTCGGCCCTCAGGGGGCAGCCCAAATCCCTGTCCCTGACTCAGGAGGCCATCACTGCCTTTGCTCATCTCAAGGATGCCTTCATAACCGCTCCCATCCTGGCTCATTCTAACCCGGACCTGCCCTTTGTTGTTGAGGTTGACGCGTCCTCCACTGGTGCGGGAGCGGTACTGTCACAATGGCAAGGAACGCCTCCCAGACTCCATCCCTGTGCCTTCTTCTCCAAGAAGCTGTCTACAGCAGAACAGAATTATGACATCAGAAACCGGGAACTACTGGCTATCAAACTGGCCCTTGAGGAGTGGAGACATTGGTTAAAGGGAGCCAATCACCAATTTGAGGTCATAAAAGATCATCGCAACCTGGAATACATCAGAGAGGCAAAACGATTGAACCCTCGCCAGGCCCGTTGGGCTCTCTTCTTCACTCGCTTTGACTTCCACATCACCTATAGACCAGGCAGTAAGAATGGCAAGGCTGATGCCTTCTCTCGTCTCCATCAATCAACTGCTGAGGATCTCCAACCTGAACCCATCATACCTCCTGCCTTGATCGTCAATCCTATCGTCTGGGACATCGACGAACAGATCACCCGGGCAAACCTTCACCTTCCCGCTCCGCCAGGAGGTCCCGAAGGGGTGGTCTTTGTTCCTCCTCAGTTCCGTACCATCCTGCTGGACTCAGCCCACACCGTTCTGGGTTCGGGACATCCGGGTAGGAAGCGTACCCTCTCCCTCCTCCGCCAACAGTACTGGTGGCCCACCATCTCTCAGGATGTGTCCCGTTATGTTTCCTACTGTTTGGTTTTTGCCATAACAAACACCGCCAGAAATCTCCCAGAAGGCAAGCTCATGCCCCTTCCTGTTCCTCGACGTCCATGGTCCCACTTAGGGATAGACTTCATAACTGACCTTCCTTTATCTGATGGCCACACCTGCATCCTGGTAGTAGTGGACAGGTTCTCCAAGGGGTGTAGGCTGATTCCTCTACCCGGTCTTCCCACTGCCCTCATGACTGCAGAAGCACTCTTCTGTCATGTGTTCAGGAAAATCTGCATTCCAGAGGACATCGTCTCGGACAGAGGACCTCAGTTCATCTCCAGAGTTTGGCAAGCCTTCTTCAGACTCCTGGGAGTGACAGTCAGTCTATCGTCAGGTTATCACCCTCAGACAAACGGACAAACAGAACGGAAGATCCAAGAAATCGGACGTCATCTCAGGACCTACTGCCACCAGAACCAGAACAGTTGGAGCCGTTTCCTCCCCTGGGCAGAATATGCCCAGAACTCTTCGTCAAACCACCACAGGTCTCACCCCTTTCCAATGCATCCTGGGGTATCAACCCCCGCTTTTCCCTTGGTCGGGTGAGCCATCAGAGGTGCCTGCCGTCAACCACTGGTTCCAAAGCAGTGAAGGGTATGGAATGCAGCTCACGTGCAGCTTCAACAGGCTGTCCACAGGCACAAGGACCATGCAGACCGACATCTGTCCGAAACTCCACAGTACCAAACCGGCAAGAAAGTGTGGCTGTCCACTCGGGACCTTCGCCTCCGCCTGCCTTGCCGAAAGCTCAGCCCTCGCTACATTGGACCCTTCACCATACAGAGGCAGATAAATAAAAGCCATCTATAGGGTCCGTAACATCTTGGACTCACGGTGGCGGGGTCGGCGTCTCGAGTATCTGGTGGACTGGGAGGACTACGGGCCAGAGGAGCAGTCATGGGTACCACGTGATGACATCCTGGACCCCGCTCTCCTCGACCAGTTCCATGCCGACCGTCGGCCCTCTTCTCAGCCGTCGGGAGCCGCCTTGGGAGGAGGGGGTACTGTCAGGGTCCCACCGTCACCTTCATTCACTCCTCCCTCTCATTCTCCAGCACTCACTCCTCCCAGTGATTCATACTCCTCGTCACTCACGCCGATGAGACGCTCCCAGTCCCCTCAGTACTAATTACACACACCTGCACCTCATCAAGCCACATCCTCAGTTCACCACCTGCAGCTAATCAACAACCACCTACATAAGCAGCACAGACACACACGCACTTTGTCTAGTCTCGTTTCTACACGACGCTCTGACTCACTCACGTTAAGCCTAGTCTATCCAAGTTTGCCTTACCAGTACTTCGTATCCTGTTGTCTGCTGCTGCTCTAAACCTGCCTGCTCAGCTACCAGATTCCTGCCGGTTGCTTCCTGCTCTTTGTTGGATCATTGTTAATAAAGATCTGCTTCACTACTCCAGTCTGTCTCCTGGTCATGCGTGACACACATCAGACTGCTCTCTTGTAGCGGACAATTTGCTAGCAGCTTCATACCGACAAAACACCACACTGAATTTCATCCTGCATGTACGTTTAAAAAAAAACTGACTATTCAAATCCCGAAATTGACTTACCTGTTGAACGTATATTCAAATATTAGGCTACTATCCAGCCCTAGTGTTTTGGCACCTCTGATTTTCAAAGGTTTTGAAAGGTTTTTAGTAATACAAAGAGATGAGCTGCAATTCATTTATCCATGTAATCACTAGTACAAGTGTAAATTTGTCACTTTTATTGATATGTCCCAATAAGTTCAAAACCATCCTTTTCTCTGATTGACTTGTCTGACAAGCAGGTTCTAGCATTTAGATGATAATAAGGCTTCCATTTGGCACTGTTCAAGTTGTCTTTAATGTAAAACATAAACTGATGATCAAGAAAATGATTTAGATGACTGTAAAACCCTTTTATCATTAAAGGGATATTTCACCACTGAAAAGCTATTTGTGCTTTCTAGGCCGAGAAAAGCCAGGAAATGTGTTTTTGGCTCATCTGGATAAAAGAAACCAAATCTTAATATGCACTTGCTTCGCTGCTTTAGCGTCTACTCCCAAGCCACGCCTACCGTTCACAGACAGACAGACAGTGAGATACTCAACTCAAGTGTGTTTTATTGTCATTTCAACCATATACACGAAACATTTCACCGTGGCTCAAGTGGTTACACAATTAAAATATATAAAAATGACATAGAAACAGGCTACATTTAGTGCACACACATATACTCCGTAAAGTTCAGCTAACACATACTAGCATTAGCGCTTGGGCTGTAAACACAGAGTATAAACACAGCCGTAAATTTGCGTAGAATGTAGAATGGTCGGCATCTAACAGTCACAAACTCCACCAGCAGTTAGCAGTTAGTTGGATACAAGGCATCAAGCAACACTGCAGGCTGATGTGCTGGTCCCCCTAGCAGGCGAAGCCTGTCAAGTATTCTGGCTAGCGGTATCGCAGGCTGAGGTGCTGGTCTCCTTAGCAGGCGAAGCGTGGCACAGGTGGCCAGCTAGCATTAGCTTTCCACCTAGCTCCAACTCCTACACTTGTCCCGCTTTCCGCACACCGCTGAGGATGTCCCCCTACCAGCTAGCGGCATCGAGCAACACTGCAGGCTGAGGTGCTGGTCTCCGTAGCAGGCCAAATTTGCATAGTGTCTGAGTATTCCGTCTGTAATAAAGTGTCCTGCATATTCTCCGATCTGTACCAATGTATCCCGGTGGTACACGCGGTAATTTGAATGCACATAATTGTTGTCCTAAAATTTCCTTTGGGATCTATCTATCTATCTATCTATCTATCTATCTATCTATCTATCTATCTAAAAGTTTTCTGCTGAGAAACCAGTAGCGAGGATTCAAGATGGCTGACGCTCGTTTTGCTTTGGCAATCTTCAGAGAGAGACAACAGTCCCACCCTCGGGTGGGCTGAAAAAATGCGGAAGCAGCTCCTACTACTGGCTGTAGTCCATTGCCTGTGGGCAAAAAATCTTCCGATGATGCAAAAATTGTCGTTTTACGTCATCGGAAGATTTTTTCCAGACCCACAATACAGAGAGCTCTTGTCTCAGGTGGACATGAAGGAGGGAAGCACGGTCATTCAAAAATACTACCGTGTTTCTACTGATACAAAGCTTAATGCTAAATCGGTGAAGTATCCCTTTAAGTGGTTTTATTCCTTTTTAAGAAACAGAACCCAGAACGTTAGGGTTAACAACGTGCTCTCTGAATCCATAAGTACAGGTGCACCTCAGTGCTTTGTCAGCTCACCAGTCCTTTTTACTTTGTACACAAATTATTGCACCCACAGCCACTTAAAATTTGCTGATGACACTGCCATCCTCAGTTGTATCAGCACACGGCCCCCTCATTATTTTTTTTCCTTAGGTAAAAACCTTTGTTCAGTGATGTAATGTAAATCACCACATCATTAATGTAAAGAAAACTGAAGCGATGGTGCTGTACCCTGGGTTAGTTGGGGATCATACTATGTCTAACCTCAAAAAATCAACCGAGTTAATTCCTACTGGTATCTTGGTATTCACCTCGATAACCAGTTCAGTTGGAAAGTTCATGTTGATTATATGTGTTCTTGTTTACACTAAAGACTGTATTTTTTACATAGTCCCTGTCCACATGAACACAGGTCTTTTCATAACCGCAGCTTTTCTATGCCGTTTGGCTGTTCGTTCACACGCAAACGCAGTATAAGGTCACTGAAAAACTCCTGCTAGGGTGAAGATTTTCAGAAACTCCGGTAGCAGTGTTGTGTGGTTGTGTGGTTGTGTTGTGTAGCCGGTGAAACCAGAGATTTTGGCTTGTGAAATCAGAGTGTTCACTGTTGTCTACTTTGTTTGACGTCAGATTGTGCACCGCCAAAATATTGCTGCTAATAACTGCTCAGGAAAAGAGCTAGGATGTCGACGTACTTGGATTGTCACGACTCCCAGTCCACGTTTCCCCGGGTTTTGCTAACTTTGTATTCAAGTGGGACATAAAGGAATAACTGAACTTCATCATCAGTCCACACATATGACTCTCCCCTTCCTCTGGGAACCATGTTGTTAGCCTACCGGAACTTCAGGCTTCTGATTGGCCAACATGCCTTTACGGTTAGGGTTATATCGCCACCTGTTGGTTTGGCATGCTCTTGACATCGCTTGATAGCGTGTTTTTACGTTTTCATGTGGACTGAGGAGGAAAAATTCTGTGTACGTGTGGACAAGGCTTCAGGGTGTTTACCCGGTTACGCTTTTCACCAGCAGAAACTGTTCATAAAATTAACCCTATGGGAGATAACTATTTATTGTCTGCAGCAGCCAGTGACTAATGTGATCAAAAGCTTAACAAGTATAAGAACTTAGGCTCTCCTCACTTGTTGCCAGGTTGTTCCGCTCCCTTTGTGATAACTCTCCAGGCCCTTGTACTCTAGTGAAAGAAACTTGAATTGATCTATTAAGTCTAGTCATAGTTCAATTATCCTTATTGTTACTATAATTGACAATGTTCATCATACCAACTGCTATAATTACTATGAATCATATTTCCATATATCTGTATCAGTGTCTCTGTGTCCCAACAGGCAGCAGCAGATGGCCACCCACCAAGACTCAGGTTCTGCCTGAGGTTTTTGCCTGTTTAAAGGAAGTTTTTCCTCGCCACTGTCGGACCAAATGCTTGCACTTGTGGGGGAACTGTTGGGTCTTTGAAAATTATAGAGTGCAATCTAGACCTACTTTATCTCTAACTTTTGTTATGATTTGACACTGTGAATAAAATTGAATTGTCGATGCTTTGCTGGAAATATTCTCACTCTTCCACCTTCAGTGTCTGCCAGAACCTGAGGTGAGCCTCCCTTTGCTGATCACCTACCGTTACCTGCTACATTACTCACCAGCCACCACCAGACGCCATCACCTTCCACCTGGATAACCTGCCCACTGTTCAAACACTCCGCTTTGCAAGTACCAAGTTTGGCTTAGGCCAAAAAAAGAACTTTCAACACTAAATCCTGTGTGTCTGAATCTGCCTTAGGGTCTAAACAAAGCTAAAACCAAATTATAACATTTTCCTTTTTTTACATTTTCATCATTAATGTATACATTGAAAATGACTATTGTGTATATATTTTTCTGGCAGAAAAGCCAATGGATATGTATGATATTATATGGTATATCATCATATACGTAATATCAATGGATTGATATTGGAGAATTGGTGGTTACCAAACTCGTTCCAAATATTCGTTGGTACTGGAGGTTCCTCAGGCTCATTCAGAGTTGGGCAAAACTGCGTTTGTATACAATGGCTCTTTGACTTGCAACTGAAGCTAGATGTCTGGATTTCTACTTGGCAAGTTAAAGCCATGCTTAATGAACAAATTGTTGTTGAATGTAATTGTTATTTCAGCTGTGAAAGAGACCTGTGTCTCAGTCTGATCTTTCCCTGTATAAATAAAAGTGAAATAAAAAAATCTTATGGAAGTAAACACGTGTCAATTAGATTTTTATTTTGAAGGTCTTGACCAGAAGTGGTCTTCCACTATTGGCCAAAATCCAGGACAGCCCAGCCTCTTTCTAAACCTCTCTCACTCTGCAGCGTAACCTGGGAGGCTCCACCACTGAATCACCACTCTTACAATGAAGCTTGACTTGAATCTACTTTTTTTCATTATCAGTACTGTCGAGGTCACTCTCCTTCTGGAATATTGTCCAACTCATTGCCAGTGTGACTGGGACATCTACAGTGTGTCATGTTTTGGAGCTGAGGTCATGCCGGTTTTCCATTCCAGCACACATGAGGTGTAAGTAACCATATTCTTTCAACTCTGATCTTAGGTTGTGACTTTATGTTGTATCAAGATACTGTTTATTTTTATTTCAGGTGGCTTGTGGGGACCAAACTTTCTTCTATCCCTCAGAATGCATTCGCCAGTTTGGCCAACATTTCTCACATGTAAGAGTTTCTTTTCTTACCCTTTTCTTTCAAACCAGCATAATTGGCAAGAACCGAGAATGCCACTTACCAAAGAAAGCACATAAATACCTTCACCAAGGCCTGACAACATGTTAATCAGCACACTGGAAGTCCTGACAGATTGTAGACAAAAATCTCAATTACTGTAAAAAAGATATGAAGCCTTCTATAATACATTTTATGTGTGCTTCAAAAACAAAACAAAACATTGGATCATAATAATATAGGATGACAAAACCCGCCAAAGTTATAACAAACAAAGCACAGTTACCGTGACACGAACATCAATGTTTACCCTAGACTGTAAAAAATAATAGACGAAACTTACCTCTTAAAAGTAAAGCTAATGCTTTAAGTGCCTTAAAGCTGCATTCTATCTAATTTACAACAGGGGACGATTTCACTGGTTTCAAAAAGAAGTCTGATTGCATACAAGTCTATGAGAAAATGACACCTTGAATTACTACTAGGGCTGAATGATTAATTGCATTTGCGATAATATCACGATATGTTAAAACGCGATTTCCTAATCGCAAAGGCTGCGATTAGGTCTCGATTTGATGACTCGCGAGAGCAAAAGTCTGCACTACGCAGAGAAAGCATCAACTTAGCACGCTAACGCTACACTGTACCTTGAGCTGATCTCTGTCATTCAAACAATTCTGAGTTGAAGTTTAAATCTTTTACAGCCAGTTTAATAAAATGAAGGGTTTTGCTCGGGCTCGAGTCCATACATGCAGTTAATGGACACAAGCACGCAGAACTGAAGGCTCGGTTGGCAACGAGCTAGCTCTGATTAGCGGTTAGCTCCGGTTAGCGGTTAGCTCCGTTATAAAGATATGGGTGGAGGAGTTGCCACTGAGAGGGGTAACAATCAGACTGATAAATGACGGTTCAGGGAGCTTTCACAGCAGCGTGGCCGCGGTGTTTCAACGGTGTCATTAGTACAGTTAATCCCACGGCAAGACCAGCAGCAGCTAACGTAACGATAGACTCTCTGAGCTAGAGCTAACGTAACGATAGCCTGTCTGAGCTAGAGCTAACGTAACGATAGCCTCTCTGAGCTAGTGCTGTGTTGACGGTGTCGGCACGCAACTTCACGAGGGGGAGGGGCTGGAGGCAGGTCCTCTCTGTGCACTGTAAAAAAATGTGTGTATGTATATGTGTGTGTGTGTATGTATGTGTGTGTGTGTTTATGTATGTATGTATGTATATGTGTGTGTATGTGTGTGTGTATATATATGTGTGTGTGTGTGTGTGTGTGTGTATATCTATATATGTATGTATGTATATATGTATGTATGTATGTATGTATGTATATATGTGTGTATGTATATATATGTGTGTGTGTATGTATATGTATATATAATGTATATATATATATAATGTATATATATAATGTATATGTGTGTGTGTGTATATATATATATGTGTGTATATACGTATGTATGGGTTTTTACTTATTTAACTGTCTAGTGTGTAATTGTGTGTTGTTCATACTATACAATGTATTATTCAACAAACACAAACAATAAATCAGAAGACAAAGAGCTTAAAAAAATAATCGAATATCGAATCGCAATTGCAATATTTGGGGAAAAAATCGCAATTAGATTATTTTCAAAAATCGTTCAGCCCTAATTACTACCTCAGTAAACATTATAAAGCAGGGGATGTTTTAAGGCGTAACTACACGCTGATCTGTCCACAAACCAATGGATGACAGGTTAGGGAAACATTGTGTTTTTTAGTAAAAAGACTACGTCACTAAGGTTAGGAGAATTTTGTACTCAGGGTTACAATAATAAACACATGGTTTGTGTGAGAACTATCGTGGTCTAGCTTATAAAAGACCCAGTGACTGTTGGTTGGTACTGAGAAACAAGCAGCAGTCTCTTGTGTTAAAGCCTGAAGTTTTGACTCATCCATCCACCCCAACCTCCTTCCTACATGGATTGTGTCTCTGCGTCCTTTGCTCCCATAATTACTACAGCTGCTAGATTGCACTGTAACTCAAACATATGGTGTGAAAGCTGTCAATCGAACTTTGTTCTAAACAAGGACCGAGACTCTGGCCTTAGTTAGTGACAGTATGATAATTATTGGGGGAGGAGGGCTGAATCATATATTTGAATCTTATAGACCCTCCCCGGTGTTTATATAGATTTTTATTTGGACCCTGCCCTTGTCGTTGCTAAACCTGCAACAATAGTAACCCTGTAAATTCATCATTACCTGGTCATTTGTGTGGCTGTGGCTCAGAACGTAAAGCGGCCGTCTACCAATCCTAGGTCGTGGTTCAATGTGTAAATATTTGTCTGATGAGCTGGTTGCAGGCCTTCAGTGAATGAATGACCGTCATGACTGTGTGCGTGTGTGAATGGGGTGAATTGTGCCTGTACTGTAGAGTGCTTTGAGTGGTTGCTAAGACTAGAAAAGGGGCTAAACAAATGCAGTCCATTTACCATTTGTCCACTACTCAACAAAATTGCAACCAATTAGGGTAAAAAAAAAGTAGGAAATTGTTCTGGAAAATACATGAATTAGCTTATAACTATCTAGTACTATGTCCCTAATTCAAACAAAATAGCAAATAACTACACTAAAAGAAGAAGTTGGATGTTCCCTTGAAAAATGACTGCCAAGGCATGCATGTTGAGCTCGCCTTACCAGTACTCACTCAGTAATTATTTAAAGTATAGCTTGAAGGACTAATTGCCCTGGTGGTACCACAACCTGAAAGTTATTGTAAGGTGGCTTTAGATTTTAAGAATACAGGAGGTGATCATTTACCTACCATTTTCTAAGTATTGCTGCAATATTTAATGCTGAATATCCACATTATTGTGTAGCATAATTGCTGCTTGTGGGTGATTTTTCAACTATTTTTGTGTCCCAGGCATATTTATTTTTGTCACAATTAGGCTATTTGACATCAAAAGACACATATAATGATTATCAACTTCTAACTCTAGGCGTGTCTTCGGTACAGGAACCAGGCAGGATGTCTTCCACAGCACAGGGACCCTCTCCAGACTCAGGCTCAGGTTCAAGATGTGCTGGGGTACTCCACACAGCTGGGCTGCACATACTTAACTTCCACTCATTTCCAATGCATGGTTTGGCTTGACTCAACCCAACTCACTTTTGGTACTAGATCCTTTTCTCTATTTCATTTTCTACTGCAGATAGTACCAACTTCCTAAAGTAAGGTAGCCTTATAGGTTGCTCCATTCACTTTGATGACATGAGAGTAGATAGATAAGAAAGGCACCAAAGGGAAGGAGGATTGGTTTAAGGTAGGTTCACGCAGATAAATCTTCAGGAAGGAAAACAGTGTAACAATCTATCATACAAATGTATTATAACCAATTAAAACAGATGTGACAGGCTTTGTTCAAAGTTTTCAAAGAATGGAATTTCATCATATCCCCAACTGGCCCGTCAGACACCGCCTACCAAGAGCCTGGGTCTGTCCGAGGTTTCTTCCCAAGAGAGAGTTTTTCCTCTCCACTGTTGCACTGCTTGCTCTTGAGGGAATTACTGGAATTGTTGGAATTGTTGGGGCTTTGTAAATTATAGAGTGTGGTCTAGACATTGGGGTAGATGTTATATAAGTGGCGTGACGAAATTCAAACTGTAAATATACTATAGTTATGCCGAAAGTGTAGCTATCTAGCTGCAATTGTTTCCCATTGTATTGAATGGGACATATAGCTAGCTAGCTGCTCGTCCTAAGAAGACGCCAGGCGTTCATAAAAATGCCTTAAAATCAAATCTGACACAACGGTTAGCTTTATAAGACATTGGGGTAGATGTTATATAAGTGGCGTGACGAAATTCAAACCGTAAATATATTATAGTTATGCCGGCAGCCGGCGGCGGAGCCCCGGTAGTGCAGTATCCACAAGGGTGACTTTGCCCTGGGTATGGAGCCCAGCAGGCTGCCGCTTTCTTGTCAGACTGTGTGGAGCTCCTAAAGTCCGACACGTCTTACCAAATTTGCAATTAGTCATCAATTTTCATAAAACGGCTCATATTTGAGCTTTATATAGTTGATTTCTTGCGTAAAAAAGTCTCAGAAGTGAATTTGGTAACAAAACATTGCAGTGTTTGGAATATGAGATTCTGTCGCGTCTCTAATGTGTGTGTATTGGGGATTTGCTCAACCAATCAGCGCGCGTCTCTAATGTGTACTGGCTCCACTTCTGTTAGAGGTACAGTATAGAGAGGCAGTGGAGAAGGGCACACTGCCACCAACATTTTGGCATAACTTTGCTTCCCAGGAGACTGTAATAATTAACAGCCAATTTCGTCAATGCAGTTAGATGTTAAGATTATTTCAAACATTTTGGGAAATAGATTAAATAATATTATTACTTTTTTAATTCATCCTAATCAGGTGGGGTTTATTCGCGGGCGTAGCTTTTATTTCACTCTATGCCAAAAAGGCTGTTTGATGGTTGAATGGGGCTATGTGTTCAAAATTTGGAAATGTATGGGTTTGGCAGCATTTTTTTATTTTTTTTTGTGATACATTTTTTATTAGCACCTTCAGACATACAAAACAAATTCCACAATGTGTGACAGGTAATATCAGATGGCGCACAGAACAAAGAAACACAAATTGAATTAAAGCTGCCCTTGACCACACCTTGCCTAATCACTCTCCTCTAGTTCTTGTGGGGCTGAGGTCATTAAGTCTGTTCCATAGGCTGATAGTTGATGATTTGGCTTTGTTAATCTTTGCTGTAGAGAGCTCAAGAATAACTATGTCCAGAAAATACGCCAACCACTGTTTTATACAAAGCGAGTGAGGGGGAAGCCAGCACTGAGCTATCATTTTCTTGGTTGAAGTTGAGCCGGCTAGCCAAATTTTCCTCTGTCTCCCAAGCAGGTGTAATTTAGAATTCTCATTAAGTAACAAAACAATCGGGTCAGTAGGAACTCAACATCCTATCACATCAGATATTATTGATGTTGTTTTATTCCAAAACTCATGCACCTGTTCACAATCCCAGACCATATGCAGGAAAGTTCCAGTTTGCTCAGGTTGACAGAAAACACAAGAGTGATTTTAGGGACGTATCTCTTCTGAGGAGTCCAATATGTCCTATGACATATGTTGTAGTGGATATACTGGTGATTTGGGTTTTTGGAACAGTGGAAAATGTCCCAAACGGTCTCCCAATTAATTGCGTTTCCCTCAGGGCTCAGCTCTCTTTCCCATTTCTTTACGACTGGGAGTTCTCCTATGGATACTTGCATCAGTTTAGCATAAATCTTGGACACTAATATTAAATAAATCAAAATAATAATAATAATAAATCAACAAACCATTTAATGACTGGGTGCGCCTCAAGACTATTTCCCCATCGCACTCCATAACATTTTAGGGCTGATCTGAAGCGCAGATAAAAGTAGAAGGATGTCCTGGGGACCTCAAAACTAGCTCTCAGGTCTTCAAAACTCAACATACCTTTCTCATAGCTGGTCAAGTATAAATACCTCTGTCACTCCACTGCTTCCAAGCAAAAGGTTTGTTACCAGACATTAAGTGTGCATTGTGCCATATTGGGGTATTCAAATGCCACTTATTGGTGTAGTGTAGTTGCTCCTCCACCTGTTTAAAGTTGGTCAATATGTTGGTGATAATAGGGCCATAGGTTAGCATACACCTTTTTGGACACACACCTGCAAAGGCAAGGTCTTGCAGTCTTAGACTTCCAGTGAGGTTTGGCTCTATTTCTCTCAATGGGACTGTAGATGAGGGGTCTAGCCACACTCTGAGGGCCCATAGCTGAAAGGCTCTGTGATACACTTTAAGGTTGGGGAGGGCCAAGCCTCCCACGTTTGTGGTACGTTGCTGGGTAGAGTATTTTAGCCTAGGTTGTTTATTATTACAAATATACTGCCGAATTAAGGTATCAGGTTTCTTTCAGAAATGTATTGGTGGGGGTAAGGGGATCATTGTACTTAAGAAATTCACACAAGGATGTTTACAACTATGTTCATTGGCAGCATTTTTATAAAGTGGATTAAGGTGCTGTATAAGCACCTAGAGGCTGTGGTGCAAACTAGGCCTGCACAATTCGGGGAAAAATATGAATCACGATTTTTTTAGCTTAGAATTGATATCACAATTCTCTGCAACAATTTTTTTTCTCATGAAGTGTAATGTTTATTGCACACATGAACCATGACAAAACAAAACAAATTGGCAGTGTGGTGGCAAATTTTATTTTAACCATTTGTTTAATGATTGTTTTATAACTCCACAAGATTTAGCTTTTTCATGTGTAGATTCAAAAGACTCCAAGTGAAATAGTTGGCAACCGTGAACTATAGCCTAGAGTGTATTTAAGTTATTTAGTTTTACTAGCTTGGAGCTCCTCACATTGTTGACTTTTTGCTTAGATAGAAGTGGAGAAGGCCGATGACTGTTTACAACAGTGAGAACTACGTAGGTTTCTGTCTCCTGAGATAAAACTGTTGTTTAGGCTAATGTTAAGAACAGAGAGCAGAAGTGAAGGTGAGACAATGGTTTGACTGTTAATGATGTCCTCTCTTCAACTATGAGCATGCTAAAAGATACATTTAGAGGGGTGGCTTAACAGAGGTCTTCACTATATGATGTTTGGATGTTTAGACTTTAGGTTAGAAGACCCTTTCAGATGTGCCGTGGTACTTGTGAAACTGTTTTCTCTGCGTTTGCAAATGTAAATAAATACTCAAAGACCAAACTTTGGTTTAATTCTCAAACAGTTGTTATTCATTTTGATTTTATCATGAATATCACTAACGCTGTTGCTTCAAGGAAAACTTCCACCACAGCAGTACTAAACAGATTTGTTTTGGCACCTATAGAACATTGCACATCACCACAAGCATGTAAACATAGAGGCTTCAGTGAATAAAGAAAAAACATTCTTTAACTGCTTGCCTTTTGTAGAATTAACATTCAACTGGCCATTCAAGTAGGTTACCAAAAATAGAAGTTTAACACACTGCGCTGAATATGGCCTGAACATGGCTTGAAATGGGCTAATTGAAATGTCATTCAACATTCTGAGGCTTCAGTGTCTAAAGAAAAGGGGCATTAATTGGCCATTGAAGTGCAGTTGCAGTATAAAAAATTAATGATTTATTTAGTACATATAGCAGCACATTGTCTTTAATTGCTGGCCTTTTATAACTAGTTTAATTTTTCTTGAGCGAACTTCACACACCTGTAAATGAAGGCTTCAATGAAAAAAGAAAAAAAAATATTAAATTGGCCATTCACTTAGGCTCTAAAAATTGTAACAAATAAGCATAAATAAAACACAAATCTGCCAACCTACTAAGGCGTCAGTGACAAAAGAAAATTAATATTAATTTGGCCATTACAAAAGAGTAAATTAAATCATATTTTCTTTGGGATATCCGCCTCTCACATGACCCCTATATGTGACCCTGAATATGGCACTTCCTGGCCAGAAACACAAGTCTGTCAAGTCTGCTCTGGCTTTAGTGATGCACAGTGGCATGTCACAATGTTGCCCCATTTACTGAACAGCCACCCAGAAGGTGAGCTGGTAGATGGAATGCATAGGTATTTCTTCACCAACACAGACAACCGTGGATATACAGTACATTGCTATTTTGCCGCCACCAGATTAAGGGGTCATCTTCACTGTCGATGTTGCATGTCAGAAGATATGCCTCTAGGTCTGTGGACACTACTTGCTCTAGAGAAGAGGACTTGTCGTCATTGCCTTGTGCTGCTTTGAAGAAACTTCCCAGGGTCTTTCGGCCCTTCTTCATTAGGGGGTGCTGGGAAGGCATTTGGCTGGGGATTTAAAATGAATTAATAATCTCAATCAATATTAAAAGGGTGATAGAATGATTATATAGGGTATTTTACACTGTTCCTTAAGGTCTCCTAATGGGGTATGTAACATTGGTTGGGCTGAAAATTGCCTGGATGTTATTTTATTAGGCCCTTAACTACCCTGTGAATATGGCTCTATTTGGAACAAGAGCTTTTCTTCCAAATATGGTATGCTCATGAATATTCCGAATGAGCTACGCGCTGATTGGTTTGAGCAAACTACATAGAAACACATGGGAGACTCGACAGCAGGTCTCATATTTCAGACACTACAAAGTTATACATTGTCTGGCTATTTTGTTATTAAATTCACTTCTGAGACTTTTTTAAGCGAGAAATCAACTATATAAAGCTCAAATTTGTTAAGACTGTGTGTCGGAGTTCAGCCGCTGGTGCTGCCTCGCCGCCTGGCCTGCCTTCCTTCACAGACCCCGGCCTTCTATGAGGTACTTGGAGCTCCGTCACAGCTGGCAGCCCACAGCATGGACTACCAAACGCCGCTGCCCTGACAGAGCTCCAGGGCCTGCAACTCCCCTCTTCCTGCTAGCTAAATGGCCCGTTGTGTGAGAGTGAGAGCGCGGTCAGCGAGCTTGTTACACCAGCAATCTCTTACCACATGTTACACACATGTCACGCTACTTATACAACATCTAACTAAATGTCTTATAAAGCTAACAATGGTGTCCGATTTCAAGTTAATGAATATTTGTGAAGACTAGGTGTTTCGTTAGCTGCAACTGTCCCTTCAATCCTAACTACGTGTAGCTACAAATCACGGATAGTTAGCTTCATTTTCGGCGTAATTCGAGTATATTTAGGGCCCGAGCGCTGACAGCGGCGAAGGCCGTATTGAAACTGAAGGAATTATTATTGTTTCTTTCTATTATTTTCCCGTCAAATGAATTGGCTTTTTGAGGGGCTTAACATATTAAAAAACTCAACAAATTTGGCGATCGCATCAAGTCTCCTAGAGATTTCATCCGATCAACTTCAAACTCGGTCTGTGCCATCTTAAGACGTTAAAGATGAAAAGTTGTTAAAAGAAAAACTTTTCGTCATAGGGCGTGGCCGTGGCGGGGCGGCCATTTTGTGCGTTTCGCCGCCAAAACAGGAAGTGGGTGTAACTCGAGCGTACGTTGTCCAATTACCTCAAAACTTTTCAGGATTCATAAGAGTCCAACCCTGAGGACAAATAAAGGCCGATATTTACTTAAAGTCATAGCGCCCCCTAGTGGCAACAGGAAGTAGGCCTAAAAGTCAAGGTGCTATACTTTAACGAACTCCTCCTAGAGATTTCATCCGATGGACTTCAAACTTGGTCTGTACCGTCCCAACACCTTAACGATGAAAAGTTATTAAAAGAAAAACTTTTCGTCAGACGGTGTGGGCGTGGCGTGGCGGCCATTTTGAGTGTTTAACGATGAACAAAGAAGTTGTTGTAACTTGAGTGTACGTTGTCGTATCTGCCCGAAATTTCTCACGATTGACAAGGGTCCAGGCCTGAGGACAGCTACAGGCCAAAATTGACTTTTGGTCATAGCGCCCCCTGCTGGCAACAGGAAATCTGCCTTATATGACAAACATCATCCGATTTGCATGAAACTCAGAATGTGTGGTCTACGTGTGATACTGAGCCGCCCCCTATAATATGACCACGCCCACTTACTCAGGCCACGCCCCCTTTCATAATATTTGAACCGTTTAAGGTATACCCTTGTGTGAGGTATCATTGAACTCAGCAGAGACTTCCTTCTTCATTGGTGATGGTTGGCCCGCCCCCTATGTTTAAGCCACGCCCCCTTTCATACATGCTGACCCATTTAAGGTAGAGTCTTGTGTGAGGTATCATTCATCTCAGCAGAGGCTTCATTTTTATTGGTGATGGTTGGACCCGCCCCCTATGCTTTAGCCACGCCCCCTTTCACAGCTAATGAACCGTATGACGTAGAGTCTTGTGTGAGGTATCGTTGAACTCGGCGGGGAGTTCCCTTTTCATTGGTGACGGTTTGCGGCGTCTGAGTGCCGCGCAAATGCATGGTCGCAAGGAGCAGCGTCCGCCGGTAACCCAGACGCGCACAGAGGCGCGAGGGCCCGTCCATCGCTGCTCGAAGCTTTAATTGTTTCTATTATTATTTTCCCGTCAAATGAATTGGCTTTTTGAGGGGCTTACTATATTCAAAAACTAACCAAATTTGGCAGTCGCATCAAGTCTGGTGAAAATGTACGTATTTTAAGGGTTTCGGCGCCCCCTACAAAGTTAAGAAAATTGAGCCCCTGCAGTGCGTTTAACGTAGACTCACGAAACTTGGTACACATATGTAACATGTCAAGATGTACAACAAACTTCATTAGAGCCATACCCTAAACCCAACAGGAAGTCCGCCATTTTGAATTAAATGTTCGGAATTAGTGCGATTTTGGCCATTTCCACATGTCGTACTTTAACGAACTCCTCCCAGAGATTTCATCCGATCAACTTCAAACTCGGTCTGTGCCATCTTAAGACGTTAAAGATGAAAAGTTGTTAAAAGAAAAACTTTTCGTCATAGGGCGTGGCCGTGGCAGGGCGGCCATTTTGTGCGTTTCGCCGCCGAAACAGGAAGTGGGTTTAACTCGAGTGTACGTTGTCCGATTACCTCAAAACTTTTCAGGATTCATAAGAGTCCAACCCTGAGGACAAATAAAGGCCGATATTTACTTAAAGTCATAGCGTCCCCTAGTGGCTACAGGAAGTAGGCCTAAAAGTCAAGGTGCTATACTTTAACGAACTCCTCCTAGAGATTTCATCCGATGGTCTTCAAACTTGGTCTGTACCATCCCAACACCTTAACGATGAAGAGTTATTAAAAGGAAAACTTTTCATCAGACGGTGTGGGCGTGGCGTGGGGCGGCCATTTTGAGTGTTTACCGATGAACAAAGAAGTTGTTGTAACTTGAGTATACTTTGTCGTATCTGCCTGATATTTCTCACAATTGACAAGGGTCCAGGCCTGAGGACACCTACAGGCCAAAATTGACTTTTGGTCATAGCGCCCCCCGCTGGCAACAGGAAATGCGCCTTGTATGACAAACATCATCCGATTTACATGAAACTCAGAATGTGTGGTCTACATGTGATACTGAGCCAGCCCCTATAATATGACCACGCCCCCTTTTTATAACATTTGAACCGTTTAAGGTAGAGTCTTGTGTGAGGTGTCATTGAGCTCAGCAGAGAGTTCCTTCTTCATTGGTGATGGTTTGACCCGCCCCCTACGTTTAAGCCACGCCCCCTTTCATAACATTTCAACCGATTAAGGTATACCCTTGTGTGAGGTATCATTGAACTCAGCAGAGACTTCATTGTTCATTGGGGATTGTTTGACCGGCCCCCTAAGCTTTAGCCACGCCCCATTTTATAACTAATGACCCGTTTGAAGTAGACCATTGTGTGAGGTGTCATTGAACTCAACAGAGACTTCATTATTCATTGGTGATGGTTTGGCACGCCCCCTTATAATTAAGCCACGCCCCCTTTCATAACTGGTGACCCATTTAAGGTAGAGTCTTATGTGAGGTATCAACGAATTCAGCAGAGACTTCTTTTTTCATTGATGATGGTTTGACCCGCCCCCTATGTCTTAGCCACGCCCCTTTTCACAGGTAATGAACTGTATGACTTAGAGTCTTGTATCTTGTATGAGGTATCGTTGAACTCAGCGTGGAGTTCCCTTGTCATTGGTGATGATTTGCGTTGTCTGAGTGCCGCGCAAATGCACAGTCGCAAGGAGCGGCGTCCGCCGGTAACCCCGGCGCGCGCAGAGGCGCGAGGGCTCGTCCCTCACTGCTCGCAGCTTTAATTTGGTTTATAGTTTATTTTCTATTTTGTTATTATTTTGTCAAATGGTTTTGAATATTGTAGTTACTGTACTCTTTTCTTGATTTTTGTTTGGGTGGTTGGTGATGATGAAGGGGGTATGTATGTCCATGAGAATTGTTTTGTATGTTTTTAAAAAAAAGAAAATTGTTAATCACAAAAAACATCATGGACTCAGAACTGAATTCCAACAGCCAAATTCAAGACAATTATAAAGTCAGTCTACTATTAATTTAAGAATATATCAAGGATTAAAGGACTAATGTCTCAGCAGGATTTGGAGAACCTTGTTCATGCTAATTTTCGAATGTTGATACCACTCACAACAAAATTTTAAGTAGATTGGACGTCTGAAATTAATTCCCAAAACCTCTTCCTCCTTTTTGGTGCCCCGCCAGCCTACCCACTTAAAAAATGGCTTTGGTGCCACACTCCGATTTGTTATGTCTTTCTTCAGAACTTCTCCTACAACTTTAGTCAGTGTTTATACTGTAATTGTAACCCTTTCAGTACCGTCTGTCCAAGACAGTACTGTTGGGCCTTTAATTCGCCCCGCTGTCTGTGTAAAAATTACAAAGTTGGAATGGGGGACAGAGTTGTTGCACCTTCAAGACAGCAGGGGAAGTAGTCACAATACTGAAACAGAGCTGAACCAATGTCTGTGTGTAGGGACAGGTTGCATGGCCAGACAACACGCAGTAGTGATGCGCGACTCGACCCACAGGAGGGCCATTTTTGGTGTTGTTGATGGATTCATGTCCAAATCTTGACATTTTTGTGCAAATTATTTGATTTCTACATATTGTGTTATATGCATAGACTGGCATCTACTGGTTGAATTCCAGCTAATCCAATTAAATTTTGCCAAGTACTGTCTATCGCTGGGAACTCCATCAGCTAACTCAGCTAACTGAGCTTATGCTAGCTAGCGTTAATGTCAGTGTTAACAGCACCAGGAGCATGGACTACATAAAGACTCTGTGGATACTGGTGCTCCTGCCACACTTATTGAATTATCTTTCCACCCCGCACATAGACGGCTTCAGGACTGCTATGAGACTTGACTGAGACAATGAATTGACAGGAAAACAACACGGCGGTGGTGCCTGCCTTTATGTTCACCATGGATGTATTATAATATCTGGATGCAACGTTAATGGCGGAGCCCAGTTCATTTCTATAGGAGTTGCTCAGTGGTGCATCCGCCAAAAATATTTCAAAGCTTCCAGGTTAACTTCCGTGATATGCGAACCACTGAGTATGCGCAGTAGTGTTTGTCCCGCTGGCCCCTGCCAGCGAGTTCCCTCTCAGCCTTTAGACTTTACATTGTGGTGGTGTCACTGGTTTTTAAATCACTTTTCTCGGCTAGAGGGACATTTTTCAAATATCAAAAGTCCATAGATTAAAAATTCACAATAGAAAGAGTCATAACCGACCCTGTTTACAGTTGGAGTTGTCCTGGCAGCAGTTTTACAGATGTCTCTTTTACAATGGTGGCCTATGGGGAAAATCCTTTCTATGTTGCACAGAGATTTTTCGTTGCAATACTGCCAGTGGCCACTGGTCAAAATCAGCAAAAAAGGCTGAGCGCTGTTTGTGGGGGCCTGATGTCAACCTATGCTGGTGCACAACAGTTGAGAAAAACTAACACTGATATCAAACTCCTGGCTGTCTCCCTGTATCCTTTCTATCTTCTCAGGGAATTCCCACAACTATTTTTTATCCTGGTTTATATCTATCCCATAGCAAAAGCATCCTCAGCCACAGAATATATTAGGGAAACACTAGAAAATCTTGAAATAATATCTCCAGATGCCCCCAAATTCATCATAGGTCCCTTTAACCACTGCTCAGTTGACAGAACTCTTAAAGGATTTCACCAGTGTGTCAACTGCACCATCCGTTTGGGGAAGACACTTGACTGAAATGCTGTGGCCTAAAAAGAACCAAAGTGAACACAGCTCTTGGACTGGACAATATCTGTGGGCAGACCCTAAGGCACTGTGCTGAGCAGCCCGGCAGTGTATTCCAGCACGTATTCCACAGCTCCATTGCCCAGTGTTGTACTACTTGAGATCGGTCTTGGTCTCGAGACCACTTTTTGAAAGTCTTGTCTCGGAATCGACCGCATTTTTACGGCATTATGTCTTGTCTCATCTCGGATAAAGAAGACTCGGGATTTTATTTCAAGACCTGTCAAGACCACAACTGCGGGGAGATCACCTTACTGCCTGTGTATTGTCTCATGTGTTAACATCATTATCATGATTGGATGTAAATATCCCTCCTTCAAATGCAACCAATACCTCATTTCTAATTTGAAATTCAATACTGTTAACCTTCCCTCCCCACGGCATTCACAAGAAAGTGAATACGTGAGACAGAGGAGCCAAATCGTACCTAAACCATAAAAAGTTTATTTATAAATGTTGTAACTAGCAAGCTAACGTTAAGTGACGCTAGCGAAGCTAGCTAACTAACGTTATCAATCTGTCTCTTTACCAAAACTCTTTAGAAATTTCTTCACCCCTCACCCAAGGTAATTTAGCAAATATTAGCTAATATATATTATATATTTGTGTATATACTGTATGTTTCAGGGATCTTCTAGTTTCAGTTGTTTGCCAGCTAACTGTTATTTGCCACATAGGTGCTCAAGCTAAAGTTACAAAATTTAGTTAACATATTCGGATTTAACGTTTGCTAGCTAAGGACATGTGGTGACAAATTCTTGTTCCTAAGTTATGTTTTTGCTTGTGATAAACTATAACAAGACAGGTCATGTAAAGCTACATTAGCTAATGTATATAAAGTTACATTACATAAATATTAGCTATTGTCAGCTCCCATAGATTTAAATATGTATATGTATATATCTATGCTCAGCTCCTAGTTGCACATAAACGTTACACACTGCGGTAATGTTACCGTTCCCTCACCGGCTCCCTCCCTGCCGTGTGTCATAAGCACACGGCACGTTATTTTAAGAGTGTTAATTTTGAGTTTGAATACACAGTTGCAGATCAAATATATACTGTAAGTTAACTTTTTACCTCATCAAACCCTAGTGCTTGTGTGTTACAAGTGTCCTGATCTTCTTTCTCTGGCTCCCTTAAACACCCTATCCCTTTCAAATCTAATCCAGTCATTGTGTTTTTGTATTTGTTCATGTTTTTCAGACACTTTGATTTCAGAGGTGGAGAACATGATGAACATTGAAGAAGATGCAACTGACTCTGGGACTACGGATCCAGCGATTCGCCACTGGTCAAATACTTTGATGCCATCCATGACTGAAACACCTGCAGTTAGGCCACTGAATGTTTGCACCTATTGTGTTAGGTGGATGGTAAAAATGCCAAAGGAGTGTTGAATAAAGAGGTGAATGAAGAAGAATCTTTATTTATTTTTCTGTGGGTTTTTTATGGGAATGTTGATCTTCCAAATTAATTTGAAGAGTGCCTATGGTTAGCATTTTCCACATGTTATCATGTCATGCAGTGTAGGACTAGTCTTGTCTTGGTCTTGACTCAGTCTCACCCTGCCTTGGTCTTGGTCTTGGTCTTGACTCGGTCTCAACCCCTCAGAGTCTTTGTCTTGTCATTGGTCTTGATACATTCTGGTCTTGTTATGACATGGTCTCGGTTTAGGTGGTCTTGACTACAACACTGCCATCGCCTGCAGCACAGTGATTTCTGTTCCAAAGAGGGGCGCCACAAAAGCCCTGAACGACTTACAGCCTGTGGCTTTCACCTCTCTGGTGATGAAGTAGAATAGAGAGGGTCGTAAAAAGTCACATCACCAAGCTTTCTGACTCTCTTATGGCTAAACTTCAGTTTGCATATCTGTTCATCCTAGATACCATCCACAAGCATATGGACACTCCCATCTTCCCAGCCAGGCTCCTGGATACTGCGTTCTTCTCAACATTTAACACCATGCAGCTACTTGGCCGAGAAACTCATCACATGTTTTCACCTTGACCATTGACTCACTCTGTAGACTCTAGACTTTCTTACCAACAGGTCACAGAGAGTGTTAGTTAATAACACCATTTCTGACATCCTCTTCACCTCAACCGGCTCCCGGGCACGATCTTTGATAACGTTCTGAAATTTTCCTCCAACATTGAGGAGATCCTCAAGAAGTGTCAGCAGAGACAGTATCTGCTGAGGAAGCTGACATCACCCCGTGGGCAATCTGAAATTACACGCTGGGGTGGAATTATGCCACCTCTGTTTGGTTCAATGCGAAAAAAAACAAAGCCGGCGTAACAGCAGACCTTCATTATGGTGATTTTGCAGAATCTGTGTGAAAGAAGGTTACAGTTTATTCTGTCCAAAATGTCATGGCAATTTATCCAATAGTTATCAAGACATTTCACTCAAAACCACAAATATCAACCTCATAGTGGCACTATAGGAAAAGTCAGAGAATCACCATAAACATTAAGACACATTGTCTGGAGAACATGAATTTCTTTTACAAATTCTCTGCAAAGCTATCAAGAAGACGTTGACATATTTAACCAGATAATTTTCTGGGGCCATCAGTTGTATTGTTTATAATCACACAAAAGACATAAATAAAGATAGGTCCAGCGGGTCAACAAATGCAAGCAGTCAAATGATCCAACAGGTGTAAACAAACTTCCAGGTCAGTAAAATGCATTCATGTCAATGAGCCACCTCCACTGGCATAAGGTTGTTGTTGCATGAGGCCCAATGAGCGCAAACCACTGCAAATCTAAATATAAGATGAAAAAGTTTTAATCTCTATTTTTGTTGTATTTTGTTTGTTTTTTCCAGATACATCTCTGACGATGATACTATAAGATATCTTGAGAGGCATTCTTTCCACAACCTGTCCAGACTCACCCACATGTATGTAACCTTTGAGCATTGTAACTTGATTGTAATCACAATGAAGCCTCCCGTCTATGCCACCATGAAAACACATACGATAAATTTTGAAGCTGAGCACAGATTTTTTACAGTTCGTCTTTTGAAGTGTTTCGATGCCAATGTTTCCTTTTTCCGTTTAGATATAACTGCCAAATTTTATTTTCAATGCTAAAATGTATTGTCAATATCTGTGTTTCGATTGAACTATCAAGCAAACTTTTGAAATGTGGCAAAAAATAATAATAATAAAAGAGAATTAGGAACCTTTCCATCAATTGGTTTGGAGCAAATAAACTAGGCTACAGCGTAGTTTCATCAGAAGATGGCACTAAGAGTAGAAGAGAAGTGGTTGCTTACTGGAAACCTACAATAGAAAACTAAAGAGAAGTGGCTCTTCAGTAATTTGGTTCAATAAGGCAAGTTTTAATCTTTCTTTCATGTCAGCTACTGTCCAGAGCGGACCGGAGACAAAGACAAATTTATACAATATCTGGAAAGATGCTGACAGCTAAAAACAGCTGATAAGTTATGTGAGTAAAATTTTCGCTGCATCAGAACTTATTAGTAGTGATACACCGATTATATCAGGCCGATATTTGCGTTTTAACGTGTATCGGCATCGTTCGGCGATAATTTTTTTCCGGCATTATTTACAGACGAGTGTCCACAGGCGGCTCTGTGTTGCTGGAGACGCTTCAGTTCACATGTAGACCATGCATGGCCCCTCCCATGCTAGTACCATGGCAGTCTTAAATTACAAATCAAGCACTTTATTTCAATGGCTACTTTTCAGGTTTATTATTTTCTTAAATTATTTAAATGTATTGACAAAGGACATTTTGTGATGACCTGATTATATCTGTCTTATAATATGTCAGAAAGCAATGCATCATGAAGTCTGTGTTGTAGATGTTGATGAAAGCCTTTTACCCTTGCACAGTTAACCATATGCAATGCACCCATCCGTATGATGCACATTGCACACATAATTTGGGTGATATGAATGTAAGATGATTGCAGAAGTGACACTGATCTGTGTTTTTGTTTATTATTTTTAAAGAAATGGCAGAGCAGATTCCAAAAAAACAAATCCAGTGTGGGAGGGTTTACATTTTTATGATGTAAATTGAGGGAGCAAAAGCAGTATCGGCTCCCAATATCGGCTCAAGAAAATCGTCAGCCTGTATCGGTCATCGGCTAAGGCTGATGAAAATAAAATAATATCCCTATTTATTAGGCCAAGGTTCTTCCATATGCCATTTAGTGCATCAAATTTATTTTCAACAATGGCAAAAAAACACCTTAAGCGAGTTTTTTTTTGTTGCTATATACATATACTGAAAATTAGATAAGTGGTTAGAACAGTATATGTAGTGACCAAACTACTTTGAATTAAACTCTTATAAGCATTTCCCTGCAAGGAAAGAAAGCAGATGTTGAATCATTAAAATTGAAAGTCAAATGTTTGAGTCAAAATTATGAGATAGTAAAGTTTGGTGTGTGTGTCTGTATCTTGTGTGTCCAATAGACAACTAACTGGTATCAAAACACTGTCATACATTGACCAAGAGGCATTTAAAGATCTACCTAATTTAAAGTACCTGTAAGTAACAAACTTTCCTTTGCTCATTTATATTCTTCCTGTATCATAGCACATATCACATTATCACAAGAAAACAAAGCACAAGTTCTATTAATAGTGGCCAACTTTTCTGATGCAATGCTGTTCCCCTTTAACCATTAACTGGCTACTGACAGAGATTTGTCTCCATACAGTGGGATCACCAACACAGGTCTCACCTCCTTTCCTGGGCTACAATATATTAAGTCCAGCCAAGATGATTTTCTTTTGTAGGTAGCATTTAAATATACCTAACTGCAATGGTTTTTGTTTGCTAAAATGTTGTTGACTTTAACTGGTGTAAAATATTTCATGTTTATACCTTTCTGACAGGGAGATAGTGGAGAACGTCTTCATACAAGTTATACCTGCTAATTCTTTCACTGGAATATCTCAGAATGCTCTTACCATGTAAGTATGATTGATAGTTGAACAATGTCTTATGTCATTTCAGACTGTTTGTCAATGACTACGTTAACATGCACATAATATTCAGTTTTTTGCCCTTATTCCGAAAAAGACAATATTCAGACTAAACTGTTTCCATGGCTAATGAAAGTAAATATTCCACTAATATTCCCGTTTACATGTAGCCGTGCAAAGTATGATTTTTTTCAAAGTTTACCAGCGGCAGCGGACTTGTTGGACGGTGCGAACACAGCCTCACTCTTTCATTCCTTCATCCAGCTTCTTGAAAAGGTCGGCGTAGCGATGTGTGCATATATCCAAAAACCTGTTCATATCCAAGTCTTTGATTATGTTTAAAAGTAGCAGTGTTTCTTCTTCTTATCAGGTCTGCAGCCATGCAAACTGTCGGCTGGTTGGTTTGTGTACTGCCTGAATGCACTGTATATAGAAGCCTACATGTCCAAAGAATGCTTCTAAAACCAGAATAATACCAGAATATCCCACATCGCTTAATCGGAAAAATCTGGAAAAAGGCTTTATTTGGAATATCCAAACAGAATATGCTGTTTGCGACATGTATCAAATTCGGAATATTGTCATATTCAGACTAATAGTGGAATATTGGTGTGCAATGTAAACATACTCATTAACTCACAGGCATTGAAATGACAATTATATGGTGATTTTTGCTAATTTTCTCTCACAGCTTTACACCAATGTGATTTGATCTATGGCAATCTGATTGCACTTATTATCAGTGTTGTGCTAGGTACTGAAAAATATTAAATAGTTAGTTACTAGTTGCCTTGTTAAATAACTAGCTTTACTAACTAACTTTACTGATTTCTTACACCAAAAAGTAATGTGTTTCTGTAATAAGTAGCCTAACTATTTACTTTTTAAAGGTCTTCTTTGAAATGCTGCTCTTGTTAATGTTATTTATCCACCGGGATCGTGTGTTCGGTGGGTTTTGTCCACATGTGCATGTTTGTATCCGTCTGTCCGCAGCTAATGTTACAAAGTGGCCACAGCCCACAAAGTACTACTACCCATCAGCCTAATATTTTTTGTGAATGTTTATAGAGACCGGGGAAAACAACTCTCTGCTCTCCATTGACTTGTATTGCGTGAATGTGTCCTCTTTATTCCGTCGGTCAGCAAACAGAACCATGCCTAAAGGCTGCTGTGTGGTGATATTCACTACCAACAGGGTAAAGAACCCAGAACGGAAGTTTTTATAAGCTGCCGACCTGAAAAACTGAGCTTTATGAAGACAGAAGTGAAAACAGATGTGAGGAATCAACAGAGAGAATGAAGAGACACTAAGCTAGCGATATGTCTGATGTTACCTTCGCAGCAAGCATGTTGTTACCTGTTGTGTGGGAGACAGAACGGACCCAAACACTAGGCTCAGCAAAAACAGGTTTATCGGGGGAAACAGGTAAGACGGAGGACAGGAGTGAGGGCTCTGGGGCTGAGGTAGGATTGTGGAGAGAGCTTGCTGGGATAGGATGGCGAGGGAGCTAGGGGAGCGTGGGGAAACCGGGGCCGAGGGAGCCGAGGGGGAGGCACTGGAGTCCGGAGAATAGGGGTCGAGGAGGGGATGGCTGGAAGCAGGAGCGGAGGCAGGTCGGAGCAGGGTGCCGTGAGGAGGGGACCGAATGGTGAAGCCAGCTGACTGGAGGTAAATGAGAGGGATGGAGGAGATGGTTGCAGGGGAGAAACACAGAGAAAGGTCAGCAACAAACAGGTAAGTACAAGGATTTTTAGAGAGCTTGTATTGCATGTCACCAGGACGGCTGAAGCAACGATCAAGCGAAGATGATGGGTGGATCTGGGGTTTAAATACTGGCTTGATTGTAGATGGCTGGCAGGTATGCACGGCGTGAGAGGTGATGGTGGAATGACGAGCAGGTGTGTGTAGTCAGCTGGCACATGCGGGCAGGGGGAGGGGAAAACACAGGAGACACAGAGAGAGTCAAGGCAAACAGAGAAAACTGAGAGTGGAAATGAAATAGAACTAGGAAACTAGAAAACAAAACAAAAACTTACAACCAGCCGACCCCAACCATCAGAGTTATAAAAACTTAAGTTCTGGGTTCTTTACATTGTTGGTAGTTCAACTTTCAACGTTAAAGTCATGGTTTGGAGTAATTTCACCCTAGGGTCCTTTGCACCACAACCTCGAGCCAAACAACCCCCCAGAAAAACTGAATATTATGTGCATGTTAACGTAGTCATTGACAAAGAGTCAGAAATGACATAAGTCATTGTTCAACTATCAATCATACTTACATGGTAAGAGCATTCTGAGATATTACAGTGAAAGAATTAGCAGGTATAACTTGTATGAAGACATTCTCCACTATCTCCCTGTCAGAAAGGTATAACGTGAAATATTTTACACCAGTTAAAGTCATACATTTTAGCAAATAAAGGTATATTTAAGCTTTTTTCACTTGGGTAGAATATTGGGCGAATTAGCGTTATCAACTGAATAGCTTAGTGCAGGCGCTAATGGATCGAAAAGACATACAACGAAAATATTTATTAATTGAATTTATTTTTTTAAAAGTGCTGTAGTACAACTAGCAGGAGACAAGTTATAATTGAGTTAAGTTTGGAGACACTACCTTATTTAATCATTAAATTAATAAATATTTTGTTGTATCTTTTTTCGGTGTTGTAATTTGTAGACGGCCCTAAGCACTCGTCTTACTGCCGGTAGCAGCAGAGAGCAGAAGCCAGCAGGCAAGTGTTATTTAAAATAAACTCCTGGTGTACTTACAAACTTCCCAATCCATCGTTTTATGAGTACATAACCTATTTGTACTAGCATAGAAGTTTGGTATCATGTCAGGCATTATTAGTGGGGTAATGTACAAGATACACTCTTGGATCCATTAGCGCCTGCACTAAGCTATTCAGCTGATAACGCTAACTCTCCCAATGTTTGACCCAGGTGAAAAAAAGCTTCTGAGGGGTTGTTTGGCTGGAGGTCATTGTGCAAAGGACCCTAGGGTGAAATTACTCCGAACCATCACTTTAAGTTTCCTCTTAACTGTGGAATCAGAAGCTAACTTTAGCGTTGTGTCAGACGAGTCCTATCCAGCTTGAGCCCTTTTTAGCACAAAATCTCCTCACATTTCTTGCAGAAAAATTATCTTGGACTCTTCACTTTCCTGTAATGTGTGCACAGAGATTTCTGCAGATGACAAGCCATTTTTGTCTATGTCTAAAATCACATCACAGTAGGGTTCCAAATCCATTTTAGCCTGGGCTAAAGCAACACTGGTACACTGGCAATTCTACATTTCTGTTCATCTATTCAATTCTGCATTCTGTTGCCTTGAAAATGACAACAGAAACAATATTGTTTGTTATATGAAATAGAAAATGAAAATCAAAGCATTTTAAAAATTTTGCCAATCCCTTTTTGGCCATAAAAAGGCAAACACGCCTTGTATTTAACTACTTCATACTTTATTACTTTTTCTTTCTGTGACTGCCTCATAATTTAAAGACATCAGAAGCTAATATAATAATTCAGGGGGAAATGTATAGATCTTGCATCATTTAAATTCTTTTTTTAAACATTTAAATCAGCTTTTTGAAATGTATCATTTTAGTTTACCATTTATCATGTAATGTATAGTTAATACCTACATTATGACACTTTTGTACATATATTTGTATACTGTTGCATCATCTTTAAGTGCAGTCTAAAATAATAAAAATTCACAGTCAAGTCAGTTTTTAAATGTTTATTTTATCAAACTCAAGCATTCAGTTCATTCAATTGTCTGCCGATTTTAAATAAAAATCAATAAATAAAACTCAAAATATTAACACATCTCCGCTCCAAGCAGAAAAGCAGATTTTCACTGTTAAAAACAAAACAACAAAAAACACAGATTCCGTTTGGGTCTGTTTATTACAGACGGGACACACCATAAATACTCTGCAAGTATGTCTCTTTAGTACTGTACATTATTACACATTATTGTAGTTGTGCCACCTCCACACAGCAGGTATTACACACCATCACAAATTTACATGGAACTAATTTTCCTCTTTCAATAAAAAAGGAGTGATTGAAGGCTCACAGCATAATCTGTTTTTCCCTTTTGTAGAATGCTGAATAGCAATGGTGTGAAAGAGATCCAGCGCTATGCCTTCAATGGGAGCACACTGGAGGAAGTGTATGCCATTTTGAATTATTGCAGTGAAACACAAACACACAGGAAGGAACTAATATTTAAATTATATACAACTTTCTTTTTTCGTCTCTTTGTTAATATGTTTGAGCTTTAACAGCCTGGCTGGCTGAATCACTATTGTGTGATACAAAATATTTTTTTCATAAAGTTCTGTGGGATATTGTGTGTTTGTAAAAAATGTGGGCCACATAACTTTGCCCCTAATCTATTCTCCATTCTTCAGGTATCTTCACAGGAATGTGAATTTGGAACGAATAGATGAATTCGCATTTTATGGCGTGATTCGCGGCCCAACGCACTTGTGAGTGAATGTGCAGAATTTGCTAGAAGAGGAATTACAATTAGGGTCTTGGAAAAATAGAGAAACTGCAGCACATGCTAAGGGTTGGATACCGGAACAACCGCAGCTTTGTGTCCAAATGAATAATCTGAACTCTTTATCTTTCCAGAGACCTTTCAGAAACCAAAGTTAGCTCTTTGCCTTCAGTGGGTATGGAGACCATTGAAAAGCTCCAAGCTAAAAACACTTGGGCCCTCAAAGTACTGCCCCCCTTGAGAGCCTTTCGCCATTTACAGAGTGCTGAATTGACCTTCCCAAGCCATTGTTGTGGTCTCAAAATGTTGAAAAGATGGACAGGGTAAGTAAGATAATTGAAAGTGTTGGGAAATATTTCCCCACTGTGGTTTCCTTTTGTTCAAGTATTTGTCCTTTACATTCCAAGCTACCCTCAGGTCCAATTTCTTTTTTTTTTGCATTATAATGAATTAATTAACCATGTTACTGTGAAAAAAAAATCATGTGCACTGTTGATCACTTGTAGCTACTTTGTTAACAATGTTATGGTCCTCAGACCTTCACCAGGTAACTGTACATAAACATATGGAAGGAAAAAAAACACCTATACGTTACGTTTTACATTTAACGTTTATTTCACACGTCATCAATGTATCATTTAACACAATCTCATAAAGTACAATGATCATATATAAGCCGCGTGAAAATGGGAAACCCCAAATAAGCTACTAAAAGCTTTTCGGAGGGGGCCCAATAACAATAAACAACAACAGATACTATACAATCCAAAAGCTCAATTGACCGTTCGCAAAAGCCACGTCGGGCTGCCTGAATTTCCTACGGAATAATAAAGTATTTAATGTTCTAACTTTACTACTTTCGATAATAATGCTATATAGAACCACAACTGTTAACTTAAGTCCCGTTTTACAGATTGTAACTGTTATGTACTTAGCTACTTAAACTACTTATTCGTGTAAATGTCCACGTTATTCTTGATACGTGTTCACGGAGACGTTATTCTCGTTTTTTACGTGTAAATGTCACGTTATTTTCTCGGGAAAGGACGCCGGAAGGCGGCCGAAAAGGTCGCTCCATAAGCCGGGAGGCGCCCGAGAGGCGGCCCGCTGGGGACGCGCCACAATAACGGGATGGCGGAGGTTGGGTTTAGGAAAAAACTTATGGGGAAAGGGCGCCTTAAACGCCGGGAGACGCGCCGCGGATTTTCGGCTTTTTATATAACTCCCTACCATTTTTGTGCTGTGGCCACAAAATATGCTTCCCATTGAAATAGGCTACATTACTTCACATTTTCGTGTTGTCTCCGTTAACACGTATCAATAGATTCAAATAACGTCACATTTACACGAACTGCCATGAGTTAGCTCGCTAGCTTTACTTACCTTGGAGCAGACATATGTAGCTATGCTTATTAATCTTCGAGGCATTTAGCGGTGAGTGAGGTCTCCCACACTGCTTAATCCATTGTCGGCATCTTTCCGCTTGGGTCTTGGACTTTGGAAAGGCGAAAAAAACAACCCTTCCCTCTAAACTTTTGGGGTACCTGGTGTCAGACTTGCAGGTGCCATAGGCGCATCGTTTCACCATCTTGCTGAAATCGCAATGTTTGACGGGGGTCCTTCTCCTTAGTTACAGTTGCTAAGCTAGGATTGGACGAGGACCGTTCGAGGGTGGGGTTTTGCGAACGGTCAATTTACCAAAAACACAAAATAAATAATAAAAAATACAACAAAATACAGACATACTTAAACTAACATAGACAAATACTACAAACAATCAATGAACAATTCCAGCACGAACTATAACATTTAAAGAATAATTAGCAATCATATGTTATGAGCAATTTTGACTTTAGGCTTTTCTTGAAGTTGGAGACAGAATACGACATTTTCAAGTTTTCCTTAAGCTCGTTCCAAATCTGTGGTCCCCTACAAACTATACTCAGGCTCGTACACTTTAACTGTCGTTTTATGCCAGTAATTAGATATTTTTTCCTTCTGTCATAACTGTACAGTGGACGATTTATTGGAATAAGCTCACACAAACGGTAATTTAACCTATGGATAACCTGGAATATCATGCAGGCATTCTGAAAGACATTATATTTGGTAAGCTTTAATATGCCCAGACGACGAAATAGAGGACGAGTGGGGGTATTAGGCTCGGACCACGTTAATGCCCGTATTATTTTTTTCTGTAAAATCTGTAGGTTTTTCAATTGGCTGGGAAAAGTATTACACCTTATGACATTACAATAGTTTAAATGAGGCTCAAACAACGTTTTGTATAAGGTGAGAAGTGCTGAGTGCAGGAGAAAATGTCTTAACTTAAAAAATAACCCAACATATTTAGATAATTTTTTTGTTAGATGATCAATATGACATTTGAAATTTAAACATTCATCAATATAAACACCAAGGAATTTAGTGGTATTTACTCTTTCAATAATTTGGTCATTTATTTTAAGACAAACATGGCTGTTTTTCTAAGTCATTAATATATAATATAAAAAGAAGAGGTCCCAAAATGGATCCCTGGTGGACTCCAAATTTGATTGGTTTGCTTATGGAAATTTGTTCATTAATATTTACATATTGTTGTCTGCCAAATAAATAACTTGTAAACCAGCTAAGTGCTACTCCTCTGATTCCATAATGATGTAATTTATTCAATAAAATATCAAAATCAATAGTATCAAATGCCTTAGATAAATCTAAAAATATACCTATACCACAGTCACCTGTATCAATGGCATCATTAATCTTTTTAATCAGTACAGCCATACATGTAGTACTTCTTTTCCTAAAACCATATTGGGATGAAGCAATGATATATAATTTATTAAGATAGCCATTTAACCTATTGTACACTACTCTCTCTAAGATCTTAAAGTTATTTGCTAGATCAATGTTATTTATTAAATTATTACCTAAATGTGAGTGTATGCCCACAGTATTTGGAAGCACGGTGCAGTTTTGGCCCTTGTTAAGGACTTTATTTATATGTATAAGGTATGTAAAATGGTTACTTTTACTTTTCCTTATTATATGTGTAAGTTTATTCCTATAATTAGTGTATATATCCTTATTCACGGCACTTGGGTGTTTTAAGGAACGTTTGTAAAGTTTATTTTTATATATGATAGATTTTAAAATACCCTTTGTAAGTGGGTTTTTACCAGTGGCACTGCAAACAGCATTCTTCTCTGGGATGGTACAACAAATCCAGTTTATTAGGTTGTCATATGCAGTGTCAGGATCATTGCAGTCATAGACTGCGTCCCATGTTTTGGCCTGTAAGCTTTCACTCAGTTGTTGCAAGGTTCTTTCATTTAATACTTACATTTTTGTTTTTTGCTGTGGTAATTTAGTCTTACTAACAAAATCTAGAAATAATACAAAAGGAAAATGATCAGTAATGTCAAATAACACAACTCCAGATTCTAGCCTAGTATTTTGAATGTTTGTGATGAAATTGTCAATAGTTGACCTAGTAGAATGTGTTACTCTGGTAAAATGTTTATGGTACAAAAAAAGGATGATGAATGTAAAGTATTAAGGAAATCACTTTTGGCAGCATCATCTTTGGAGCAACACAGTCTATGTTATTCCTGTTTATGGAATATAAAATGTCCTGCAGTTTGGTCTTGAAAGTATCCAGGTCAGAATCAGGGTGTCGATAGATAACTCCTACTATAAGTTTTTAACCATTTGTGAGATTTATCTCAATAAAAAGCGAATCAGAATGGTTATCATCTAAGAACATGTCATCACAAACATTCATATGATGTCTAGAGTGCACATATAAACAAACACCACCTCCAGTACGGCCAGGCCTGTTTTTAAAGACTAGCTTACAGCCATTGAGGTTAAGAATATCAGTGAAGGTCCTGTCATTAATCCAGGTTTCACTGCAACCAATAACATCAAAGCTACAATCAGAGTTTGATAGTAAGGTAACTAACTCTTCATAATGTTTCCATAAGCTTCTAATGTTAAAATGAATAGTTAGTTATATCATTTAAGCTTTTTAATTGTTCAGGAATGTAATATTTACAATTTATTTATTATCTATATCAATACAGTGTTTTACATCCTCTCCATCATAATTCAAATCATTGAAGGCCATATGGGAAAATAGTATCATATTTGAGGTGATTGACCAAAAAGTTTGCTGGGATCATATAAAAATAACATATACACATAAACCCATACATACATACACGCATGCTTACACGGATAACGTTAACACCTGCCTATTATCAATAGAAAGTAAATTTACTCCCTATTTCATCAGAGGGTGCAGGCAGCATCTTCAGGCAACCATACAAATTAAGGTCAATGAGCTCTAATTGTAATATCAAAACCTTTGAAAAACCTTTGGTTCAGCACACACCGTTTAATGGTTTAATAAAATCCCAATTGGATTCCATGGGGCAGTTGGCGCAGATTCCGGTTTTGTTCCGTCCTCCGCATGTCATCATACTACATCTGGTCAAATACTTGTCACATAACAATGTTCATGGCACCCTTTAGCGTCTGTATGATACACCAGGCAGAGCAGCAGCTCGACGTGGCGTTATAAAATGACGTAGTATGAATAGCGACAATCGGATGTAATAGAATTAAAAGACAGAAAACCCGCGTAAGGAGACAGGTTGGGGTGGTGGATGGGTCAAAAACACAGGACCTTCACCCAGGAGATTGGGGTTTGTGTCCTGTTCTTGTTCCGCCTGCCACTTAAACGTACATTTTTAACACAATCTTTTCCTAACCCTGAGTAGTTTTACCCTGCATGTTGAAAAGTGATGGCAAGGGGTCCCGACCCAGAGCGTTAAAAAGTCACACCATGGTGTCCTGACCAAGCGTCAGTATTTGAGGAGTTTGGAGTGAGAATGTGTTGGTTTCGCCATGAAACAGGAAGTTGTTGTAACCCAAATGTACATTGTCCAGTCTGCCCACAATGTCACAGGGTTGAAAAGAGTCCATGCCTGAGGTCATCTATATGTCACTAGTAGTCATAGCGCCACCAGCTGGCAACAGGAAGTCAGCCTTATATAAAAAAAACATCCGAGTTTACAGTACATTAAATTTACAATTTGTGGTTTACACTTGATATTGGGCAACATAATGTGTGTCTCATGCTGGCCCCAAAACGGCCCTGTACTTTCAGCCATTTCTAACTCATGAACCGACTCTTGTTGGACTCAGCAGAGAGTTCCTTTTTCATTAGTGGCGGTTTGCCCCACCGCCACGCCCCATTTCATAATTCATGTTTGTCACAGAGACTTGTTGACACAGGAAGTGGTACAACAGGAAAAAAAAGTCTAACGTGTGTGCACAGTGACGGCTGTGTAGCCACTTCGACTGGCCTCCCGCCGGTAACCCTGACATGTGGGAAGGTGCGAGAGCCCATCCAGCGTCAATTGCGCGTCAAAAAATTGGTGAAAAGATTAGTTCGAAAAAATTACACTACCCACAATCCTAAGCGTAACAGCGACGTCTCTGATTGGTGGAAGTCTATGATAGTTTCTGTACCTTTCCTTTTTGCCGTTTCCAAAATGTTCTTTTGCGCCAAATCAAATGTTTTATGGTCATGATTAATCTTAGAGCTGACAGGCTTAAAACTTTTTGTATAAGCATTTAATGAAACATCAATGGAGATAGTGAATGGGGAAAATCACTTCAGTAACCAGAGCAATAAAAAAGTGTGCGGTCACTGTTGAGCTTTATATGGTGAAGGTCTGACACGTCATTAACATTAAGTGACTACAAGTTGGCAACAGAGTGCTTTTTTTCTTTTTTTTTATCGAGTGGAGACCTTTTGATATTTTGAAGACTTTCTGTTGGAGAAAAACTTTGTATCATAAGTTTTTCAACATAAGCATGCATTTGAAAAAAATGTTGTTCATTCTTTCATTATTAATCTGTATTATCTGTGTTCAAGACACTCTGAGGCAGTTATTTGCAACCTGACCCGGACTGCTTTGGGAAAGCTGCAGGAATCCTCTGCCGTTCTCTCTCAGAGGTATCTGGGACACAAAATCTACCAACATCTGAAAGACCGCTTTGGTCTCCAATCTACCGTCAGCAGAAATCACAATTATTACTACAACAGCCCCATTTGCCCAACCGAACAGTCTGAAAATGAGGGTGTTTTTCATGTGGAATTACCTACAGAGAATCTCAATGAAGGTTTTGACTTCGCACTGTGTGATGAACGTCACACAGATAATCATGGACTCTTGTGCACCCCCCTGCCTGATGCCCTGAACCCCTGTGAGGATGTGATGAGTCATGGCTTCCTGAGGGTGTTGGTCTGGGTGGTCAGTCTGTCAGCCATTTCAGCCAACTTCTTGGTGATGTTCATCCTGCTGACTAGCCGACAAAAGTTGTCCGTTACCCGTTTCCTAATGGGTCACCTGGCGTTTGCGGACTTTTGTATGGGGATATACTTACTACTCATTGCATCTGTCGACCTCTACACACGTTCATATTATTACCACTATGCTATTGCCTGGCAAACAGGAGGTGGCTGCAATCTAGCAGGGACATTATCAGTGTTTGCCAGCGAGCTGTCTGTGTACACATTGACTTTAATCAGCCTTCAGCGCTGGCATGCCATTTTCTACGCAATGAGGCCAGACAGAAAAATGAGGTTACGCCATGCAGCTGTGCTAATGCTCGCCGGCTGGTTACTGTGTGTGATCCTAGCACTGCTGCCGGTGGTTGGTGTGAGCAGCTACCAGAAAGTGAGCATCTGCTTACCCATGGAAACTGAGACAAGTGTTGCCCGGGCCTATGTGGTCTCTGTCCTGATGGTTAATGTCATTGCTTTTATGGTGGTATGTTTATGTTACATCCACATCTACTGTATGGTGCACAATCCCCAGCACCAGTCCAGCAGATGTGATACCAGCATGGCCAAACGCATGGCTGTTCTAATTTTCACTAACTTTCTGTGTCTGGCTCCCATTTCCTTCTATGGCTTGTCTGCAGTTTTCCACCAACCATTGATGACTGTCACAAATTCCAAGGTAAGACTTTCTTTTGACCCTACAATTTAAAAACGTTCAATCACAACCCTCCCCAGTCACCAGTGGTGCTCCCCAGGGCTCAGTCATGGGGCCCCTCCTTTTTGTAATTGATTTACTTCCTCTAGGTTTTATTTTCAGGAAATACAATATTCAATTTCACTGCTACGCGAATGACACCCAGCTTTACTTGGCCACCAAACCCCCTTCCATGCTTCCTCTGTCTTCCCTGTCTGACTATTTAGATGAAGTTAAAACCTGGTTCACTCATAACTTCCTCAAACTAAACCGTAAAAAAACAGAAATTCTCCTCGTTTGCTCCAAATCCACACAAAATGTCACAATTTCTCACTCTTTATCGACAATTCCAGTCCAAGTCCCCTCTTCCACTCAGGTCAAGAGCCTCGGTGTCATCCTCGATACCACCTTTCTTTTGAAAAACACATCAATAACCTCAACCGGTCTACTTACTTCCACTTGCGCACCATACACTGCCTTCGTCATTTACTTACACCCAATAATACTGCTACTCTCCAATTGGTCGAGAACTCAGCTGCCCGTATTATCTCCAGAACCCCAGCCACTGAACACATTACTCCACTCCTCAAACAACTGCACTGGCTCCCTGTCCAATACCGTATTGACTTTAAGATTCTTCTTCTCACCTTCAAAGCCCTCCATAATCACGATCCTCCATATCTCTCTGAACTCCTTCAGCCCTACACTCCATCCTGAACTCTCTGATTCTCCTCTTCCCCACTGCTTTCCCCTCCTTCTGCCCGCTTGTCAACAATGGGGTTTAGAGCCTTCAGCTATTCTGCCCCTCGCCTTTGGAACTCCCTCCCACTATCCATCCGTACCATATTACCCACCCCACATGACTCCACTATCCATTAAAATCATGAATAGATTTCTCTTTTAAAATTTTCTATCTCAATCTTTTAAATGTGTTTGTTTTAATTTAATATTTGCCTTTTTTACCATATTTTTGCTTGTTTTAATGGTAAGGTGTGCTTGAGTGCTATGAAAGGCGCTCATAAATAAAATGTATTATTATTATTATTATTATTATTATTATTATTATTATTATTATTTTTAATCCAATTGTTAGTCTAAAATAAAGGCTGATCTATGTTATTTCTCCACAGGTGCTGCTGGTGCTTTTCTACCCTCTCAACTCTTGTGCGCACCCATTTTTTTATGCTATCCTGACAAAGGCATTTCACCGAGATATCCTGATGTTTCTGAGCCGAATAGGGCTGTGCCAGCGGCAAGCACACCTCTATCAAAGCCAACTTGTTAGTATGACTCCCTACATATACAGAGAGACAATGTCTGCCCCAAAGTCCAGCCCCCACATCCCAAAATGTTCAAGTACAAGAATTACCGGACAACAAGATACACCAAAATTGCTTTTTAAATGTGAATAATAATTTTTCAAGCATTATTTTTACTTATATATAAATGTCCTTGTAAATACCAATTCACACAATGTAACCATTTCTCAGTATATCGTGGCCTTTTAGAATTTGTGATCCATTAATTTTTTTTGTATCTCTATTCCTGGATACCTCCATTTGTTTGTTGTTCCAAAATAATGATCCAGATATTAATCTGCAAGTAATGACAGCAAATATTTTGTTTCAGCTGTTGGGGAAAGATTAGTGGTAATGTGTCTAAAACTGCATAGGAAATGTAACGATGAGGAGAACTCTGAGATAAGAGCATGAGAAGCCAGGAGTTTGCATTTTTTTCCAAAGTGACTATATTTGGAAAAAAAGGGCAGAGCTGGGGAGAATGGCATGGCTAAGACAGTATTGTGTACAAGGGGGTAAGCCAGCCTCCGCAAAGTGTACCTACTATGGAGCCATTTTGATGCTAATAAGCCATCACCCACCGTTAGCATTCCATTGACTGCCATTCATTTTGGCGTCACTTTGACAGTGAATAACTTTTCATCTGAAGCGTTTAAAGACTCTATTTGTCCATTGTTTATTTCTAAAGAAACACGACAATGTATAAAAGGCTCCATTACCTTGTCCCTCACGTTATGGCTCCGTAGCAGATGGTTTTCTAAAAATAGGCTAACGATTGTGTCATATCCACGAGACTTACCGTCACACAGTAGAGGAATTACTGTATAGTACGGGAGAAGCTCGCAGGCTGTTTTAGTTTAATTACTAATGTTAACAAGCATGTTAGTTAGCAATAATAACCCTGCAGAGATCTGAGGAGCAGTTAACGTAGGGTGACCAGATTTCCCAGAACTAAAACCGGGACACTTTGCGTGTGACCGTAGTGCTCGTCCACGCACATGCTTTTTAACGTGAACATGTGCCAGCCCAAGTCAGACATAGACACAGACAGATTAGACACAGCACAAAACAGCACACATAGGTCTACTGCTCACAACATAATGGGGTATCTCAGTTAATATTCATGAATTTTCTTGGTATGTAGCCTACATATCTAAGAAATAATATTAAAAGACATTGCATGAATTTTGTGGGGGACCAACTTTATTTTTCAGAATTAAAGCATTCTTTTGGAAAATGCACCCACTGAACTTGTGAATAGGTATTTTTCATTGCATGGCACTAAACAAATTATTTGGAACTGCTGCCACAGACTTGAACTAAAGTTA
The DNA here is from genome assembly GCF_004354835.1 of Perca flavescens. Lineage (NCBI taxonomy): Eukaryota > Metazoa > Chordata > Actinopteri > Perciformes > Percidae > Perca > Perca flavescens. The sequence goes on from NC_041346.1 coordinate 1,509,951, forward strand.
TGGTAACACTTTACAGGAAGGGTATATGAATTATGGATTAATGCATGAATTAATTCATGATTTATGCAGTAATTCATTCCTTTATATCTTATGAATCATCAGGAATTGACATGAGTTCAAGAACCTGTTTTGCCTAACATCACTATGATTATTTGGAATGGTTTTGTATAGGGGTGCAACAGATCACAAAACTCACAGTTGGATCGGATTATGGTTATGAGTCACAAATCGGATACATTTTCAGATCAGCACAAAAAAAGGGGGGAATTTAAATGATTTATTAAAAATGTAATAACAATAACTTAACAATAACTTCTTTCACCATTAAATTGCTGTTAAATGACAAAAACAGATGAGAAAAGGGTATTTTACAATAAATGTGAATGCAACACGAGTTTTACCAGTTTTAAGTAAACGCAACCTTTATTCATGTCTGTGTTGTTGCAGTGAGCCAGTGACCAAGTGCTAGCTAGTTTGTGTCTTTTAGCTCATAGCTTTAGCAGCAGACTGTTGTACGTCCCGCTGTTGGAATCCTCTACAATACAGTCACACTTTCATACCGTTTAGTTGTCAGCATTTTAACAGTTTAACCGGTACTTTAGTTTAACCTAAGTTAACCATAGTCCTCATAAATCTACCGGAGCAAAGAAAGAGGAAGCGGACGGACATCTGGCCGAAAAGGACATATGGCGGAATTTCCTGCGGCAACGGAGCAATCCCGGAAGTGGAAGGTCGTGGATATTAGCAAGATGCTGCTTGACCCAGGCAAGGAGCAGAGTCTATTAAAAGGGGCCAAAAACTCACCTTTACCTCTGCACTGAGACACACCTGAGAGAGCAGCTGGGGCCAGCCTTTGTTTGGTTTTTGATTGAATTTGTTTTATTTTTGGCAAGAGAGTAAAAGATTTCTGAGTTGGGAAGTCAGACAACCTTGCAGTATCCGTGCTGCCCCATGCATCAACAGTTGTGAAAGCTGTAGTAACATACAGTTTATTAGCACTTCTGTCTTATTTGTGTCTCACTAAATAGGTCGATACAGTCCTGTCCAACTTCTATCTGTGGACATGATGTTATGCTGTTTGTATGCACAAAAAACTATAGAGTAATGCGTTGTTATCAATTGGTATTGCTAACAATGGCTAACATGGCTAGCCCACAATGAAAAATCTCAACAACTTCAACTTAAGTGTGACGTCATTCCTGGCTGCGGCTTCCAAGTTTCAAGGGAAATGGAACGCACTGTGTTCCAGTCTTGCAAGTTTTTTAACAATGACTACTGGAGCCAACCACATTTTTTTTCACTGTCTGCGTTCAGGTCATTCTCATTGCATTCTTCAGTGGTAAGGCAGAACATTTTAAAAGCAGAAATATGTTGACACTGAGAGGCACAAAACATAGAACTGATTTAATATTTAATAAGAAACAACATCGCTGAAGATTTCCATGGTGTATTTACATCATTTGAAGACACTCCTAGACCTAAAAGCAATGCATTGTGAGTTATGTTCAAGTGACAAAATATGCAAGTACTTATTTTCTATTTTGTACTAGTAACCATGTGACTAATGGCTATATATATTTTACATCTGTAAAATCATTTTTGTTGAAATATAAATAAATCAGTAATTAATGCTTGTAATGAACAAGAATCACCAAAAAAATAAATAAACAATCTTAATGTTACCATAAAATACAGAAGAATGGCCACCATTAAAACACAAATCATGGAGCAGCACGTCTTTGTCATCATACTTACTCATATGCTGATTCTACATATGTAGAATTAAGAAACTATGGTTGATTACAGAGACCAACATTTTTTATTTTTATGTACTTTTCATAACAGGTGACGGTCTTTGGCAGATTTCATAAACTTATGTTCATGTTAGCAGACATTTGTTTAAATCACACATACAATGAGACTGCACGTGAACACAAGCTGGGTTAGTTGAAAAAATAAATGCATACTGCGTGTATGCATTTATTCTTTGGGAAATTGTAACAAGTTGAATTTAGAAAATAAATGTCTATCATACCAGAGATATGACTGAACAAATTAAAGCAGGTAGCCATCATGTATATATTTAGCATATTTCCTAAATCCCCAAAATGCACTGCTCAGGACCACATGGATGTCTTTAAGAAGGGCAAAATAAGCCATATATTCAGTACACACTTTAAAAATGTGACCAGTAATCTATGGAAGAGAATTAGGGCCACATGTGAAAAATGTTTGAGTTCTGAGATTAAATTTAGAATTCCGAGAATAAAAGTCTGAATTCTAATTTTGAACTTTTTATTCACAATCCTGAGAATTAAGTCAGAATTGTGACTTTAAATTTAGAACTGAAATACATTTTTCACATTGGCCCTTATCCTCTTCTCCCATAATATCATACTGGTGTCGGAGGGCACAAGTATGAGTGGTCTCTTGAAGAAATAGAGCATTGCTGTTCTTAATGCTAGTAGTTTTCTTTGATGGCACCACTTTATCTGAGTCAGTTTGCACTCTGTGAAGATGTAACTATAGAAAGAAATGAAACTTTACTTTAAAAAAAGATACTTTAAGCAGTATGGTAAATGTAGGATCCAGCGTTGAGCTTGACTCATTCTCGGGAGTTAAAGTCAGGATATTTAGGCCTCTGATGTGTCAATGACCGTTTCTTTTTTTTTTTTGTGTGTGTCTTTGTTTAAAGATTGTTTTTTGGGCATTTTAGGCCTTTATTTGATAGGACAGCTTACGACTTAAAAGGGTAGATAGAGGGGGAATAACATGCAGCAAAGGGCCGCAGGTGGGAATACAGCACGGCCGCTGCGGCAAGGACTGAGCCTCGGTCCGGATGGGGACCAGCATTGTCCTTTGTGAGCTATGTAAGTGCAATACAACACCAGAGCAGTACCCTTTAACATAGAATTAGTAAACTTGTAATATGTAAATCAAATCCCAATATTGAATTTACTAAAAAGAAAACTCTATGGGGGTTATGTTAGGCATATAACTGACAGTATTAGTAACACTACAGAGCCAGACTTTAGTGATTGCACCTTTATCTAACAGTTACAATATTTGTTCACCAGCAGGATTCTGAATTAGATGGCGATGAATAAAACCTTTATGATTTCTAACATCTTTTCTTTTCCATTACTCATCAAATGCAGGTAATAAGCTGATCAATCGTCTAGTCATACACATGAGTCCAGGTGTTGAAGTTCAGTATCAGGTCAAATGGCTGGAATGGAAACCACACAAACTGCGCATTATTCCATCACAGCTTTCAAGGATGTAGCATGCACCTCGTATAAATCTCATATCAAACTGTTGTGTCAGTGGGCACTTCCAACTCCAGGATGTTAAAAGCAGCCAGCAAGTTAGTTTTGATTGTTAACTGGAAGATTAAGATGGTGAATATATGGCCCAGTATGCAATGTTTTAGATCCCTTAAGCATACTAAACAGAAAGGCACCGTTGATATTTTTTCTGCACTGAAATATACCATGAACTGTTGCTACATACTAGTGTATGGCACTTTACCTACAAGACATGAACACATTTGTAAATGTATGTTTTTTTTTTTTATAAAACTTTAATTTATTTGCTACATCACTAAAATAAAAGTTTCATTTTTCATTTATCTTTAAAGTCTTTACACGGCAAATAATTCATAGAAAATAAAAGTTTAATAGTGACTATTCCTTTTTTCCCCTCAACATAAAGGATTCTCAGCAATTCCTTTTTTTTTTAAGTTTACACAGCAACTGGATTTAGTTTGGTGGTGGGGATGGAACTGCATGACTTGTCTTGCAGGTCATCATTTAGAGATGCTGGGTTAGTCCTGCTGCTGTCCAAAGCCCCGAGCAGCAGGCTTGCAGTGCTATCTGTAGTAAAGAAGGGTGTGTGTTCCACTTGAGGCGCATCTGTTTCGCTCACTAGCATGCTGTCACCACTGGACTCCGCATTACACACCACATGGCCGTTGGGGACTCGTTTGGTGCTGCAGTTGTTGATGTTGTTGTTCGTAAGAAGCTTCTCAGGTGATGCTGAGAACATCTGGCTGCCAGCTGTGGTGTCATGGTCACCTATGCTTTGGTAGTAACCATTCCCATTAGGAAACAGCGGGCTAGGCGGTAAGCTGTGTGCCACATGGCCATGGTTGTAGTGGGCCGAGATCCTCTTCTGTTCATCTCGGTTTGAAGACTTGCGTGGCTGATGTGAGTTTGACAACAGCAGGGGGCGCTCCTCCTCGCCGGAGGGGCTTAGAGCCACCGAGGGGACAGAGATGGCCAGGCTGGACAGGGGGGCGGACATCTCTGATGAAGGAGACCCTGGAGTTGCAGGAGAGGTGCAGGACACCGGAGACAGCTGTGTCGGGTTCGTCATGGCAGATGCATACCTACAACAGAAACACATTTCATCCATTTACTGGAAAGATGTTCATGTGCAACGTGTGTGTACCACAGTTATTGAACATAATACTGAGTCTAATACACAACCAACTACAGGTTCAGGCAAGGCCAATGACATCAGCATAAGTTATCACACAAATAATAATCACATTATTTCTAGGTTGACAGAGAAAGCTGCATATTCAGGAGCATGATGCATTCTGTAAAAGCAGAGATCTTTGTTTCTTCTTTCAAGATTTAAGAGGCAGATTCTTTATTGCAAAATGGAAAAAAGGCTAATCTTGAAAGGGTGTGTCTTGGTACACACAGATCAGACAACTTTCAAATATGAGCAATTTCGAGTAATTTATGTCGCCTAAAGTTTAATTTAGTGTATATTTGGCTCTTAATGTTTAGGTGTTGATTTATATTTCAATTTTCCATTACATTCTTTCATTCACATTCACTTACAGTGTAAAATATATGTGTTGTGATAGGCCCAACCGGTTGATGGATTTGAGCCCTGCTAAGGTGACGTGCTAACCACTGAGCCCTCAATATGGATTCATCCATCATATTCCTGATATAATGGCCCATCAGACAACAGTCAATTTGTGAACCACTTACAGTAAGTACTCTCCAGTAACTCTATCATAACAAACCAACAAATGTTCACTTTGGAACAATATGACCATAACTGTACATTTCCCTGATTTTGCTATAGAAACCAAAAGCACCCTAAATCCCCAGATTTATTCGAAACTGTTTAGTTTCAAAACATCACTGAGCTGAGAGGAGACTTTGGGATTTGGTGCAGTGGGTATTATAACAAAATGGGGAATGTACCTTCAACCTCACTGTTTAGGTACAGTCACATTACGTTTCTATCCTACAAATGTATAATCCCTTTTACATTCACTTCTATTAAATCCAGCACAACAGACAATTACAAGACTGTGTTTCCTGTTTAGCTGCGATCTACAGACAGCCCTTGTGGACTTTCAGGTCAGAGATAACCTTTGCAAAGTTTACCATTGGCCCATGGAAATATGGATGCCTTTTGTATTATTAGTTCGCTGCCCTGGTTGAAAATTATGACCAAAAAAGTGAGCGAAGGCATTGATGCTTAATGGGTGTACTGTAGGCCCTGCCTGTGTAGTGAAAAGCCTATAAAAGCTGTAAAAGCCTGTCCCTCAGAAAGTAAAGCTATGTTGATGTATGATTTAAAAAAAACAACCAGCTCGGATCTCCGATCTGGAAAAGCTGAGCAGATTGTATCACCGCTAAAGCAAACTCAGTGGAAGTGAGGTCCTTTGACCCTGAAGGTAGTGGATGATGAAGCTGCGCTAACAATGATTTATTTGCATAGCACTTTTCAAAACCAAGTTACAAAGTGCTGTACAGTAAAAACAATAAACCTTGGTTAGTCTGCAATTCCCTTGGCTCGATTGTGTCGATGTGATATGGCTGAAGGAGCTGAGCTAGATTAACATGATTGCCAGAGATATTCTGCTGTCATAATGCTGGAGCGACGGGAGAAGGTCGATGGAGTGATGAAGCGGGCTGGGATGGTGGTACTGTTATGGCAGCGTGTAATGGTTATTACAGGCTGGAGTAACGTTTGGGTAATGAGGAGTTATGGGGAGGCCGCAATAAAAGAATAGACCAGAAGGAATGAAGGAGGAGGCAGAGCACCAACGTGGGTCGCTCGGTGGGGCTCTTCAGTTTCGCATTGCCAGACCTTCCTCCACAGTGCTGCTGAGGAAGGTCACCTTCATTCAAAGGTTGTTTTAGTCGTGCAACAGAAAACTCAGATTGGACAGATAGTCTAGCTAGCTGTCTGGATTTACCCTGCAGAGATCTGAGGAGCAGTTAACCATAGTCCTCACAAATCCACCGGAGGTTAGAACGGCAACACAAAGAAAGTGGAAGGTGACAGACATCCGGCCTAAAATGAGGGACATCTGGCGGAATTTCTGGCGACACTGGCACAATCCCGGAAATAAATTACAGTCGATATAGAGTACTTTAGGTCTAAATTCAGATCCTGGCTTCCCAATGGACGAGCCTCACGGAAACTCCGGGGAGTTCCTGCAACATCACCTAGGAGATAAAAGCCAACAGGCAGGTTACCCCAGCCTTGTTTTTCCATTGCAGCTGCAGAAGCTGCTTCAGGAGACGCACACTGTCAAAGGGTTGTACTTTTAATTAGCAGTTCTCCACCTCGGTGGACATGTGTTTATGTGGCAGACTGTGTTTATTGCAATGCGTTTTGGTTTGGAGAAATTGCTGTGCAATCAGCCATTTCATCTAACAAACAGAAGGTAAAGACAACACTGTCTTCTCCAAGGAATAGAAGTATAACTCCTAAGACCTGCACACTTTGTTCACCAAGTCGACTCAGCTATTTACTTTGCTGCCCCCTGAAGGACGAGCTTGCTGTTAAATTAGCTGATAAGCGACATAAGGGCCCGTATTTGTTCAACTCGGACGGAATAAAACACACCTAAATCTAGGGGTGACCCCGAACCGTAGAATATTCAATGCTTCGATCGGAGCTGGATTCGACTGCCAGTCTCACAGTTGAATCTCCGCAGTGTCGCAAAGTCCAGTCCAGACCGAAGATTCTGGACGAGACAAGTGTACAACTCGCAGCTACTTGTAGCTGTGATGAGATGAGACGGTGTATCATCTTCATAGCACAAAAAGACTCTTGTACTTCCTTCCTAACTTCCGCTTTCAGGCTTTTTTTGTAGCTGGATATCATCTTGAATGTAGATAATGATAGTGATAGTAAGATGCTTGCTACAGCTGCATTTCTAGTGATGAAACGGCAAAAACGTTTTATTGCTCTGACTCACTGCTCTCTTCAGTTGCTCTCTAGGTTGCTCCACCGTATACCGTGCTGGCGGGCGCTCGTTGAACCTCCGGGCCGGTTCTGACCGCTGCAACTTTTCCCTGCAACGTTCTAAATCGGTTTTGTTTCGTTGCAAATATTTGAAGCTTTTCCAACAGCCCTATGACAGATTTAAGTTTAACTTTCAATGATCCGTGACCGGCGTCTCCCCCACCCACATGATTCAACGATCAGTCCACGCAAAACTTGACAATTCTGATTTGTCTATGAAAATTCTTACTTGGGGACACCCCTACCTAAATTGTTACAGGAAGCGATCGAACCTAAGAGGCTATAGTTCTGAGCAGGGAGAATTAATTAGTTTGCTATTTGATGTATTTGTAATCTCTATTGCTGTGTAAGTCTTACTGTATCAATGTGAATTAGACCGCTGTGTTAAAGTGCCTTAATCATGGTGTTGCTGCATTGTTTATACATGCATGATGTGCTACATTAACTGTGTTGTCCCACACCACTGGGATGTTAGCTATGTGCTTCTGGGGATACGGTTAATCAACTCTTCATCGTTCAAAAGATTAGAACTCTGGCGACACACAGCCGAGCTCTGAGTGGATGAAGGGATTGGGTATTCTCCACGCTAGAAGTCAGAATCTCATGTATTGCTTTGCCTTGTCTTTCTTCCTTTTTACTAACCACACCCACATACACTAGCATAAACATGCATATCTACATGCTCTAACTGGCATTCACACACCTTTTAATTGCACAGATAGTGTTTTGTGTAACTCAGCTTAGCTCCACGCCATCTGCGACACAAGTTCACCCAAAGTGCCTCAACTCTCTTAATCTCCCTCGCTATCTTCGAACTTTCAACTCTCATGTGACACACACACACGCACACGCACAAGCACACGCACACGCACGCACGCACACGCACACGCACACGCACACGCACACACACACATGCCACACACTTGCTTGTTTGCCTTTTTGCTTTTAGTTGTAGTTGGACAATGGATCTTTATTGATTAAAGAATTATTGATTATTAATCGGTATGAGTCATTATCCGTGATTATTTGTGTATGCGTTCCATGTTTGTGACTCAAAGTATTTATCGAATTACCTTGTACTTTAAGGCAAGTCCCTGTCGAGGTTGGGTGTGTCTCGGCACTTCTTTGAATGAGCACTTAAGTCTTTGCTGCCGCCAGTGGCATTCAGACGATCCCGTCTGCTCTGTGTGGCACGCTGGCTATTCTCCGCCAATGACATCACCGAGACAGACTCAGTGTCAGACAGAACACTGTTGCTCCAGTCATTACTCCAGCTGCAGAGACAGGGAGGTGGTCGTTTACATGGAGACAGGTTTCAGACAGGCCACTAGACCATGACATAAATATATTGTGGGTCAAATTTGTGCACCTGAACCGTTCATATATTTCATTCCAGTTTTCTCACAGTCTGCTCACAGTCAGCATGAATTCTAAAGCTGATTTACTGATGCAGTAGTTAATTATATAATCATCAACTGAAACTCTTTTCAAATGTGTTATATGTTTAGCCAATCAGGATTGAGACTGTCAAAATTTAAGAAAGTGGAACCAAATAAAGATGTTTGATCCCGTTCTGTTTTATCCTGTTCAATTATAATAGTTAAAATAATGTTTATTACAGCTTCAGGCAGAGTTTGCAATTCGGGAGAAAGATTGTTAATATTTGAACTCAACGTCCAAACAAATACATCCATCTTGTAAATGCTCTTTCAAAATGTTAGCATGTGCCAGATGAACCGTCCGTCTTGCCTTACTGCCTTTCTCTTTACACATCCCTTTTCGGTGCATGGCCGTGTATGAACACCAGATTTAGATAGATAGATAGATAGCACTTTATTGTCCGTGTACACGGAAATTTGTCTTGCAATACAAGCTCCAACAATCACAACACAACAACCTAAAAACAAGAGCTAAAAACATAGAGGCATCAATTACACATAAATAGATGCTTAATTAATATGAGGGGGGGCCTGCCATGCAAGAGTGGTCTTAAATAGCCATAAATATATAGATAAAAGTAAAAATAGGGGGGAACTATTACTTCTTTGCTATCCTGTTTTGATCATAGACAGTATATAATGGACCAATAGACCCCGTTGCTCTGGACGGAGACCAGTGAAGGCTATTAGAAGCACTTTTCCGGTGATGGCCAGCTTTACTGCGCAGCCTCCAACTGAGAGAATGTGACGTGAGCAACGTGTCTGAAAGTTGTAAGTCTTCTGGTAGCTGTGCCAAGAGAAATCTCAATCATTCCCAATCTTACAGATACGGAGACTGTAGGTGTATGTCAGGAGATAACATGGGCACAGGCTAATTATTGATCACTAACATGCTAGTTAACATTAGTAATTAAACCTAAACATCTCATGTAAGTCGAAACTGCCTGCGAGCTTCTCCTGTACTATACGGTAATTCCTCTACTATGCGACAGTAAGTCTCGTGGTTATGACACAATCGTTAGCTTATTTTTACAAAAACGTCTGCTACGGAGCCATAACGTGAGGTACAAGGTAATGGAGCCTTTTATACATTGTCGTGTTTCTTTGGAACTAAACAACGGACAAATAGAGTCTTCAAACATTTCTGATGTAAAGTTATTCGCAGTCAAGTGACGTAAAAAAAAAATGGCGGTCAGCGGAATGCTAACAGGAGGTGATGGCCAGTTAGCAACAAAATGGCGCCATGATGGCTCGAGTTCTGAAGCGAAGCTTACCCCCTTGGTTTTGATTCAGCAGATATATTGACAGAGGAACAAATGAGTGTTTATATTTGTTCTTTCTGCAGTCTGGGACCCTATAGCGCTTCCCGGAGGGCAGGAGTTGGTACTCTCCATGCAACACATGGGAAGAGTCCTAGGAGATTTTGTCAGCCAGTCTGACGGTGTGCAATACGTGGCTTTCAGTGAACGCGTTCTCCACTGAACGTCCCACCAATTTGGAACAAATCCTCAGGAGCCGTAGAATCCTGGCCTTCAGATTAACTGAGAGGCCCCCAAACCACACTGTGCCTCCATACTGCAGGATGCTTTGAATTGTTGACACAAAGAAAAGAAACAGGATTTCGCTGCTCGCTCCAAATGACCTAAGTCTCATTAAAAAGTAGATTCTCTGCTGTACTTTGCTGCAGATATAGTCTACATGAAAGGTCACTGTCCACGTGCACTCCAAGGTATTTGAAGGATGAATTTTTTTTATGATAGACAGAATCTTTTCAGTGCATAAACAGAACTGACAGGTGGTTTGATTCGTGGCACAGCACATCCTGGTGCAGACAATTCTGTGCATTTTGAGGCAATAGAGCATGTTGACCCCTCTGATTAAGATTCAGAATTATCCATAGACGTCTCCTCCTCTTCAGACAGACCTGGTGATTTCAACCAGTACAATGCAGAGATGTGGACTTGAGACTTGATGACTTGGACTCAAGTCGACTTGAGTCACCGTTTTGATGACTTGCCACTTGACAAAAAGTAAATGTACTTGGACTTGTAAATTAATGACTCAAAACTTGACTTGGTGTATTCATAAGTTTGAATGTTGGCTGTTAAATATAAAATAATATAATTTAATGTCATCACGTTTCTATCTAACTGGTATGCTACACAGCAACAGCAGCGCAAACTGTGAACCGTGATTGGACGATTTGTCATGATTGGATTACTGGCTGTCAGTTAAAATCGTTGCTATGGCAAAGTGTATCATCAAAGACCCCTGATGAAGCCTCATTAGTCGGACCAGACCAGCACAATGGCTGCGTCTGTGCCACGAGTAATCACTTTGGGATTTAAACATTTCACGCAAGAAGAAAAAAAGCAAACTGCTGAATGCAAGACCGTTTCTCTGAATAGCAATAATTATAATACAGATTAAATTCATTGCAATCTTTTTTGTACTAGTTATACAAACTAGCCGAACATTTTATTAGGCGGGCTACCAATACCTCGTCTTTTGTCTTTATAGGGACTGGATACTTAAGGTAAGAGTGCTTTATCTTGGGTGTAAAAAAACTTAACTTGCTTTATTAGGTTCTGGACTTGACTTTACGTACTGTAACCTTTGACTTGACCTGCCCCCAAAAAATAACTCAAGGCTTGCTTGAGACTTGGACCAAATGACTTACCTGGGACTTGAGCCAAGATGACTTGGTCACAACACTGGTACAAACACAGCAGTTTCACGTAAAAAATTGTCGGCGGAAAGCTGCCACAATTTGCTTGGCTTGTTTCTCTGATAACTTAAGATCCAAACATCCGATGTCTAAACTCCTTCATCTGGTTAAAAATATAGTTGAAACAACTAAGATCTACAAAGTGTAATAAAACATTGCTTAAACTGGATAAAAAGTAGGCTACATTTATGACAGCTTCTGGCAGACAACCATAACGTGACCAAATGACACTGTCCGTGCCCCTGATTAAAATGACAGATCTCTCTGGGTTTGAACATTGGAAACATTTGGCATAATGTCCTGGACATTTTGGTGTCCGAGGCAAGACATCCACTGGTGTTCCTGAGGGGATAGCGGTGTCTGTAAGCCTCACTGGCCGGCCAGCAGGGAGGCAATCCCAGCCGCCACCAGCTGGCTGTCCCGTCAGACTGAAGCTTCTGACAACATCGGAGAAAATGTGCAGTTGGCCATCAACGTTTGTAAAACTGCCCATATTCAAACTCTACACAGTAATTTATCGTATAAAAAAAGTCTCAGAAGTGAATTTAGTGGTGAAAAAGCAGGAAATTGTAAAAAAGCAATCGATTCTATAATCTAGATCGGGAGTTTGCAGTAGTAGCAGCAGCAAACAACTGGAAACTTTTTAAAATTTCCATCTGCTTTTTCACCACTAAATTCACTTCTGAGACTTTTTTTATGCGATAAATTAACTGTGTAGAGTTTGAATATGGGCAGTTTTACAAACGTTGATGGCCAACTGCACATTTTCTCCGATGTTGTCAGAAGCTTCAGTCTGACGGGACAGCCAGCTGGTGGCGACCGGGATCGCCTCCCTGCTGGCCGGCCAGTGAGGCTTACAGACACCGCTGACAGCTGGAAGTCTGAAAAAGTAGCCTACAGTACATGGGCTGTATAAAAGGCCGTCAATCAGGAGTGATTGTTGTGAGTAGCCTAGCCTACATGTTGGAGAATAGAAGCTGCAGACAGATGCTCCCCAGCAGTAGGCTTCCCCTGCTGTTCATAAGGTGCCTCTGCACCCGCTCCCACCAGCCTTTGGGCCACGCCTCCTCATTTACATTAACATGTGTCAAGTCCAAACGAAAAGGGCAATGTTAAATTGAAATTCAAAAGCCAAATATTAAATGAAAATTAAAAGCCAATGTTAAATTGAAATTCAAAAGCCAAAGCCAAATGCAAAATAATAAAATATTATAATATTTTTTATTTGATCTTGCTTTGTTTTCTCTTTGGACTTTCAATTTGAATTATGAATAAATATTTCCCCCATATATGAAAGGCTACTTTTTTTTTTACAGATTTTTTACCAACGGAGTCCAGCGCAGTGCTCATTCCACATAAAACGCTATTTCATCACTTTCAGCAAACTTCACGGAGAGCATGGGCAAAAGAGCATCGGAGCCATGGTGCCGCTGCAAAATAGCCTCTGACAGGAACTTGTTTTGGTGGAACGTGTACGTTCAAAAGTTGTTTTAGTCATGCAACAGATTGGACAGATAGTCTAGCTAGCTGTCTGGATTTACCCTGCAAAGATCTGAGGAGCAGTTAACCCAGCCGGATCTCACAGAATTCTGTGAAATTAACACAACCCCTTAAAGGAACACACTGACTTATTGGGACTTTGTCATATTCCCCGTATCCCCCAGAGTTAAATAAGTCCATACCCTTCTCATCTCTGTGTGTGTCGTAACTCTGTCTGACTGCCGGTGGGTGCCACCGCTAGCACCGCTGGGTGCCACCGCTAGCCTAGCGTAGCACAGATCCTGGAGGTAACTGGCTCCATCTAGCCTACTGCTCCCAATAATTGACAAAATAACGCCAACATTTTCCTATTTACATGTTGTGATTTGTATAGTCACAGTGTGTACAAATAACAAGGTCACATCTTCTAACCATATATAAACTGGGAACTATATTCTCAGAAAGGCAAAGCACTGCTACTCTCTGCTCCTCACCACTGCACTTCTCAGGTGCTGCAAGCAAATCACTCCACCCAAGTAGCAGAAGTAGCAGTGTTATTATGTAAATACAAAAATGTTGGCGTTATTTTGTCACTTATTGGGAGCAATAGGCTAGTTGGAGCCGGTTACCTCCAGGATCTGTGCTAAGCTAGGCTAGCGGTGGGTGCCTCTGACAGAGTTACAACGGGACAACAACGAGACGGTTGGGTTTAGGAAAAGAAGAACATGATGGTTGGGTTTAGGAAAAGAAGAACGGCATGGTTGGGTTTAGGAAAACAATAACGGGACGGTTACAGTTGGGTTTAGGAAACGTGTAACGCGCTACACGATCCCCGGTCTCCTAGGTGAAAGTCCTGTGTTTGACCCATCCACCACCCCAACCAAATTTACCAAACTGACAAAGCATATTTTAAGTTCTTCCTTACCTTTGGCTAGAGATGTGGGTGAATGTGGTGGGTTCATGCGCAGTTAAAGCACTTTTGCTTGTTGAGAAGTTTGTTTCTGTCTCCATCTCAGATGCATGCTGTATAGTCGTCCCATTACATTGCTATAAAAAGAGGAGCAGAAAATAGATTGACAATTGATGTGTATGCACAGATTTAACAGGTTTTGACACCTTTTATTTAACACCAAGGCAGCATACATTGATAAGCTGCAAATCTTGAAGAGGCAAGTTAGAAATCTGACGTCCTCTGGCTGAGCTTGCCAGATTAGGGCCAATACCAGTATTGGTATTTTTCCTCTTATTCCTCAGGCTCTGCCTCAGACGGTCATGGAGCTTCTTCCTCTGCTTCCTGTTTGTGAAGAAACAAACTAGATTGTGAAGCAGCCCAGATCACAACTGGACAACATGTCTGAGGGAAAAGTTCCAAATGTAGATATATAAAGTAATAAATATACCCCAATTTCATTTTATGGCTTGGCTGTAGTAATGGTAATTGATGTTTTTTTACGTATTGAGTTCAATACAAAATACACTTCATAATATTGTTATTGTGTCCAATAGCACCACAAAATCCCCAAATGTCTCAGCTCATTTGGTTTGGCTGTATCTCTGATCATTGCTATGCGGATGATGTCTAGCTTTATGTATTTGTAAAACCCAGGACATTTGTCTGAATGAGGTCACTTGAAATGTTACAGTACATTAGACCACGAGCTCAAAGTTGGTTTTCAAAAACCTCTGGTTCAATTTTGGTATTGAGTCTTGACTATTGTAATTTCCTGTATTAATGTTTAAGTCTAGAAGCTCTAGCACAATTACTATGTCTTCCAAATTCTGCTGCGTAGAAGACTTCCCATCCTGATAAGACTTAACAGGCATATTATTACCACAGTTTTGGGTTCACTGGCTTCCTGTTAGGCCTCTCAGTTGATCAGAATAAAATCGTTGTTTCCGACTCAAAGTTCAAAACTCAAGGTGGCTGAGCTTTTGCTGTTATGACACCCAGGTAGTCTCCCTCTGGGAAAACATCTCAATCTCATCCTAACACATATTAGACATTTTATTGATTGGATTTGTTCTTTGATCTAAATATTTATTCACATACTTTTTTGTATTATTTTATTGGCATGTACTTATTCTAAAATTTGTTATGTTGTTGCCCAACTTTTAAAATGAGCCACACAAAAAACAAACACAACACAGTTCAC
The DNA here is from genome assembly GCF_004354835.1 of Perca flavescens. Classification (NCBI taxonomy): domain Eukaryota; kingdom Metazoa; phylum Chordata; class Actinopteri; order Perciformes; family Percidae; genus Perca; species Perca flavescens. Next base: position 1,525,040 of record NC_041346.1, read on the forward strand.
ACTTTTTTATTTTCACAATTTTGGGATTTGGGGGAACTATTGGGCACTATATTAAAATCAGGGAGTGTATATTTAAGTCATAAATGAAACAGAAATGTGACATGAATTACTTTGTTTTGCAGTAGGCAACCACACACATGATTCCAACGACTAGGAGTGCAATGCAGATTCCTGTTATTGTTAAAATACGTTTCTGATACAGCTCCTCAGCTTCTGAAAAAGAGGACAGTCCAGTCTTAAAACTTTAGGTGTACAACACGCACATACAGACATACATTAAGACCATTACAGCCATAAACCCAAACAATAAGCAAAGGCTCTGTAAGGAGGTTTTTACATTTACAACAACCAACAGTCCAAATGCATCCTTAAAATATAATCCACTGAGCTTGGAGACACAGTAGCCCTCATTTTTTAAGCTTTCACAGCAGCCGAACATGGGAATTATGACTGACTGTGGTTACTTAGGCTTATTTTGTTTCTAGTACTACAGTACCTCCAAATGTGGTCAGTCTCATGGAACAAAGGATTTACATTAGCGCTTGGTACTACAGGGATTTAGTATGGCTTTTCCATGAAGTTGTGGACTAGTGAGAAGACAGTTTAAAAAGTCAAAGCAGCAGAGGCTGAGATATCCTGACTTTCAAACCCATTCTCACTCCGAACTCGTCAAATTCTGACACTTGGTCATTGGCTCTCGGTGTCAGATACAGATGCAAAAGGCACCCTTTAGCCCAAATGAGTTGCTACAAAGCTAATTAAGACTCTCAGCTCTACACAACTCTTTCTGTATTTGTCAGTATGGCTATGTTGCGTGATCACGTAAGGCTTGTATCATGTGGATGTGCCAACAGTGTTGTTGTCATTACTTAGAATTCCTCATGGGGGAGACAGAAACTACACACTATAGCTTTAAGAGCATCAATAGTAGCATGTCACTCAAACATGCATTTTGTAACCACACCCATGATCTTTTCCTAACCCTAACTGTCCTTTCTTGTCCCGCTTGTCACTTACATGTACGATTTTAAACCCTACCCACAATCTTTCCCCTTACTAAATGGTTTTACCCTGCACGTTAAAGAATGATGCCAAATCGGTCCCGACCCAGAGTGTCAAAAAGTGACGCAAAGGATCCCGACCAAATGCGGGGGAATGACATACAGCAAAGGGCCACAGGTCGGAGTTGAACCCGGGCCTTTTTAAAACTTTTAAATATCAATACTGTTATTGGCCTCATTAATCCTGTATCGATAGGGCTCTAGTCAGCAATCAAAGAGAAATGACTAACATGCAATACACCGAAATCCAGATCTCAACCATGCTCCCTGCTAATTCTTTATCGTCCTAAAAACCTTGAACATCGTCTCTCCATGGTTGGCACACCATTCAAAGAAGAACTCATTTAAAATATAGGAGACGCTGGTGTGTTCTCTTGGAGGAACAACACTGAGTTATCGGTCACCTTACTCTAACAGAATATATATATATATATATATATATATATATATGCCTGCATGGAAAACGTTTAAACTTATTTCAAAGCAGTCTAAATGTAAACACTTTGATATCACATAATATCTCCAAGATGACCTCTAATCCATTGGCCATTTCCCTTCACTTAATTTTTTTTCTAGAATTGTCCACCATTGTTCATCAATGCTGTGTAAGGAGTATTGAGCATGAAACCCATACCTGCATATTTCAGTGTTGGGTTTTTCTTTGCACTGTTGTTATTTTAGCGTTTGCATTGCTTGTACAGTTTGCTTCATTTTGACCTCCCTTTTATATATCCAGATTTACCCCACCAATATAAATCATCAGTAAAGTGTGCTTTCTTCTTTCCACAGCTGCATGCAATTTACCAAAGTACAATCAAATAATAAAGTGCTCATTTATATCATTCCATAAAGCATCTGCAGAGAAATTTGGTTTTATGCCTAAAACTGTTTGATGAATGTGTCGGTTAAAGGTCCAATATGTAATACTGACAGCAAGCGTTTTAGCGTTTGCCAGGTTGCAAATGCTAAACCCAATGTCCCATAATGTCAATGTTAGCTAGATGCTAGTCTCGTATTGCCGGACATTACTCTGCAGCGGAGTTGCTAGATGCTGTTATGTTGATGGTTATAAAAGCCTGTGCTCTCGCAGAGCTATTTACCCAGCTGACAGCCACATTTTCTCAGCTTAATGTCACTGCAACAGCTGCTAAAAAGACTGCAACCTCGCAGCTGTCTACAGCCAGGGCACAGTCTCTGTCTGTCGGCTACGACCGCTGAACAGAAGCGGGGAAAGAATTTTGGCAGTTTTGTTGCATAGCATTGTTGTCAAGGAGATAGTATTTTAACTTAGCATGTTTCCTTAATGTCTGGTAACATATTGTGGTCATTTTGTGATTAACTACAGTAAATATATTACATATTGGACATTTAATTGTCTTCTCAGCCATAACTGAGAACTTGAAAGGACGCAGCAGGGTCCATGCAGTACCTTTTAAATTAGTCAACAGTCCTAGTGCTGGCATTGTATAAGAATATATTGCGTTCCATTTTAATGTAATTGCCTCATTGAAAGAAATAAAATATTGAGATTAATTAATATCAATGTGAGATAAATGTGACAGAAGCCCAAAAGCTAATTCTCATCCGCTTTCTTTGTGCAGGTTGATATTAGACATTTTAATGCATTCTTTTCTGCAAATGTGTGATGAGAAGAGGCAGAAAGTACAGAGCTGCTACAGTATGAGGAAGAAGGGAGAGAATAGTTGGAAACATAGATGTGGTGGAGGTGGAAACAGAAAGGCAGATGGAAGGGCATGGATGGATTTAGGAGGACAGTGATGCTGCTCTATTGGCTCATGCTGAACACTGGTTGCAACAAAATATGCAGGAAGGGCGAGCCGAAGGGGTGTGAACATACAGCATCAGAAATGTACAGCCTCTTTGGCTTTCATGGTATACTCAAATAAATCGGCAGCGGTAAACTGTTGACCTGCATTTAAAAAGGCACATTTGACAGCTTGCAGATGCATCACAGTGCTTCAATAATGTTGATGTGTTGGTGTTATTTTTTATTGCAATATGTGCAAATGTGATATCTTATTTGTACTGATGGTCAAGGCTGTATGATCCCTTCATCTGGCAAGAGAAAACTAGCTTTAGTAGAGGGTTTTAGCTTACGGAGGAAGGAACAATCCATACCCATAAATTCAATCCCAAGATGTTCTGTCAGTGCAGAAAGGTGACACAAAAAGGAAATTTGATTTTTCAGATGAGATGATAATATTTGTGGTTCTCACATATGTGTTTTTAAGGTAAAAGAGATGTAGTCAGATTTAGCTTGATGGATTAAGGGTAACACAGTCATTATACACACATTACACACTTGGACTTTCTATATGAACTTGTATAAACATGAAGTATCTGAAATTTATCCTAAAGGTACAGGAAACAAATAACAGCTAAAATCACCAGAGTTTATTCTGACTTTTCTCCAGGCACCAGGGTGGTATGTGCATTTCAACTAGATGCAAATAAAATTGGGAACAACAAAGGCACGTGGTGTAAGTTGCTATGGCCAAACAAGGCACACTACGTTTATCTGCACATAATATTCCGGTTCATGCACTTATTCCAAAAAAGACAAGATGCACACTAAGCTGTTTCCATGGCTAATGAAAGTGAATATTCCACTTATATTTCCAGTTACATGCAGCCGTGCAAAAATAGGATTTTTTCAAACTTTTCCAGCAGTGGAAGACCTCTTGGACCATGTAAACACAGCCTCCCTCTTTCATTCCTTCAACCACATTCTTGAAAAGGTCAGCTCATATCCCAAAACCTGTTGATATTGATGAATTAAGTCTTTTGTAATGTTTATAAGTAGGTGCATTTCTCATTCTGATCAAAGATGTGGTCTTTTCTTTTGGCCGTGCATCTCTAACACAGCCCAGTAAACTGTCGGCTGGTTGGTTTGTGTACAGTAACCATAGCAATGCACAGAGCTGACTGTAAGCAGGGCAAGAGGCTGTAAACTTTAACAAACTGCAGCGAAAACCCTGATTGAGATGCATATTCTGAATGCGCTGTATACATGTCCACAGAATGCTTCTAAAACCTGAATAATTCCGACATATCCCACGTGTTAATCGGAAAACGCTATATTCGGAAAAAGGCTTTTGGAATTTCCAAACAGAATATTATATGCCTCATTGTAGACACATGAATCTCATAGCAACAAACTGTATGTTTCAGCCCGATAAGCTTTGGCAACCTGAATTAAAATGCTAGTTTAGCACAACAAGAAACCAAATTGAAAGTTTGTGTGTGCTAAACACTGATTGAGTATCAACCGGCTGCACCTGAGGAATGACACCAACTAAAGTACATAAAAGAACATCAACAACCCATGAAAAAACAAGCTCTCTATTTCACTGTCTTTTGCAACCCTATTGTCAGTCAAGAGTGTTGATATTGGTCAATTACATTCAATGATGTCTTTCATTTTTCATTCATCTATTAATTTTCATCCATTGCCAGCTTTTTTTTTTTAAAGCCATGCTTACAATATCTGATGGTAATCGCAGCCATCCACTACCCTGACCTCCTCACACTGACTTTCCCAAGCCTCGAGGCAGAGTGAGAAATTGTAACAGTGAAATGTGTGGGTAACTGTACATTGTTGCAATTCCATTTTTCATTTGGTAAAAACTCAGTCTTTGCCAGACTTTTACAATATTCACTTGGAATAAGCTCCTTGTAGGTTTTATGGCGAAACATCCGCCAAATGTTTCACCTGTAATAGTCCTTCCCTGTGAAGTAGGCATGGGTATTCTCTCAATTCTCTCAACACTAATGACAATCACACGGATAAAGAGACATCCTGGACTCTTCTGTATGTCATCAAACACTGCCAAACTGTTTAAATCCCAGCCCATGAATCAGGAAATAAAGATGATAAAAACATTAGAAGAAATTCACAGCATGTTATGGGTTATTTCCCTGTCCTGCTTGTTTTCCTCTTCCCTTTTCCCCTGTGTTTGTTGTCTGTGTGTTTGTGCCCACCTGCTGGCGAGAGGCGTGTCCTGGGAATCTAGGTCAAGAGGCGTGGCTACTCTCTCCTGCTCTGTTTCCAGCCCAGCTGCAGCACATCTCCACTAATCACCCAGCAGTTAACTACCCGGGCTGTTCACCTCTACAGTGCCAGTTCATTACAACCATTACCGTGGTAACTTGGCTCAGCACAGCTACTAGTGATACCGTACCTAGTTTTCCAGCTTTTAGCTCTGTGTTTGCTTCATCTTGCTTTCGCTCATGTGTTTTCTCCTCTGTTCAGATCCCGTCTCTGGACCTCCCGCTTCCCTGCTGCCATCCGCATACCTGTTGCCTGTTCATCTCACCGCTCTGCTCTCGTCACACCAGCCTATCCACCAGCTCACTTCACCGCTTCCCTGGTTACTCACCTGTCCGCCATCCTCCAGCTTCAGTCCCACCCGGTGCGGCTCACTGGACTATTCCCTCGTCCACCTAATTCCAAGTTTGTGTCAATAAACGCTTTAACTGCTCCTTTGTGTTCTGTCTCTGAGTTCTGGGTCACACGAGAGCCTAACACAGCAATTGATGACATTTCTTGCAGTGCTTTAGTGTACACCTAGTTCATTACAAATTCATAATTTTAAGGTTTCCTGTACCTTTAAAACACAAATTCAGTTTTTCAAAACACATGTTGGACTGTAATGAAATACTTTAAATGATGTGAATACAATATGATATTTAATGTATCTAACTTGAAGGCAGCACTACTGCAGTGATGTGGCTTGGTGCATGCACTTCTATCAGTGTGCCTGCATTTGTAGACCTCCATGCCAAACAGTCAATAGACAGTCATATAGTGGGGAAACACTCAGCATTAAACACTATACATCTAGCATGCTATAACAACCATGCACCATTCCCAACATGCATATTATCAGTTTTATTTTTGATGATTTAGAGCAGTGTTTCTCAAACTTTTTTCAATAATGTACCCCCTTTAAAATATTTCTTTAGCCAAGACCAGTGCAAAGAAGAAATTTGGTAGAAAAAAAAGCCTAAATAAAGAGATACATTACATTGCTGCGCCTACAGTGTCAGACTTACTAAACAACAATTTTCTAACTAAAGAACACTCAAATGCTACACTTCAAATGTTTAAATTTATCACAAAATTCAGTCATTATTATTGTGTAATTATTTTAGGAATTATGCATTACTGATATTTTTTCAATAACAAAAACCTCACATACCCCCTGCAGTACTCCAAAGTACCCCTAGGGGTGCGTGTACCCCATAGACTGTTAATATTAATAGGCCCGGTTCGGCGAAGTGCTGCAAATGCAGAAGTGCCTTAAACCTACATTCTATCTGAATTCCAGCAGGGGGCGATACGTGCGGTTGCAAAAGGAGGTCGGTTTCTGTAGATGTCTATGAAAAAGTGACCCACTTCTCACTTGATGTATTACCTCAGAAAACATTTTCATGAGTTTATGGTCTGAATCACTAGTTTTACGTCTTCTGCAATACAGAATGATGTTCATTTTTTGAATTATCTTGTTGATGTTGTTGATTTTAAAATTGACAATAAAGCAGGGGTGTTTTAGGGTGTGGCTATGATGTGATTGACAGTCCGCGGCCTGTCTTATACGGTATGTAATATAACTATGGAACAAAGATATATTTAAAACCTAGTAAAGCTAAATCTCACCTCGAATTATGTAGGCTAGCTTTCAGCAGCAGTTGCATCCAGATTGCCAGTGAAAGTGTGTAACGTAGAGTGTAAACAGCGTTGCCAACTCTCAGCTAACGTCACAGTCAGATAGCGCCCAACAGTCTATGGCTCCTCCCTCACTCCTCCCTCACTCCTCCCTCTCGTCTAAAATTGTCGCCCACGGAGTCAAACGTTTAGCTCCGCCCACATTTGGCCCAACCCCGAACTGCGTACTGCAGTCAGGTGCAATTGCATCCACAACCATCACGACTGCGCCCGTAACAGCAAACTCAACGACTCATAGCAGATCTCCACAAACCAATGCGTGCTCTGTCCATGAATGTTAACAGTCTATGGTGTACCCCCATTTGAGAAACACTGGTTTATGGAAATCAATAATTCTAAACTTTAGTGTAAAATAAAAAATGAAAAAAAAAAAATTGTAGAGCAAATGTAATTGAACAACTAGAGTGTGAGGGACACTGCAACACTTCTCTTGCTGCTCTCATCTCGATCACACTGATATGTGTTTTTGCATTGAGATCTGTCTTGCTTTTGCTAGTCAAAACATCATGGCTGTGACTTTTTCCTTTTTCCTCACCAGGAAAATGCAAATGCTTAAAACTACCTTGTGGTCAAGCAAATAATGTTTTTCCTCTCTCAGAAGCAGGGGTTAGGGTTTGTTATATCACTGAAAAACTTTTTAGAGAGGAAGTAGGAGGTAGATGTTTGGGCATATAAAATTCCTGACTTTGATACCCCATCACATCCAATAGTCAGTGTTGGTTTCCATTAACGCTATAATTTCTCTGCCTAAACCTATACACCACATATCTGGAACAAACTCCCATAAAACTGCTGCAACTCCCAATTGTTTAAGGCTGCCTTTCATTCAATCAAATAATAATGAATTTCTTACACTGCACTGTAACTTGTATGTGTTTTATTTTATACCTGTCTTAATATTTTATATTTTCTTTATCTCTCCAACTGTCTGTTGGGAAGGTTCTAGCAAGAACAGCTAACCATACAAAATAGTGGCTCATTGGTTTGTAGAACTGACCCAGTTGAGTGTGCTGTCCCAGACAGTCCCTTAGTTCTGGGCAGTGCTGTTTGCTCCATGCAAGAAAGCACTTGGCTCAGCTCAGCCATGGTCTTCATGGTATTGAGCCTGAGTTGGTTGATGAACATGGGGCTGTCCCCTGATATGCTGCTCATCCGCAACACATTCTCACTCCCATCACGTCAAAAAGCAAAACTTGGTCAGGTGCCTTTGGCATTTGTTATTGACGCGAAAAATCTTCTTTAGCGTCATATTTAGACTAGCTAGGTCGGGACTCTTGACGTCAATATTTGATGCTCTCGGGACTCACGTCCAGCCCTTTGGCGTCATATTTAGACGCTCTGGGTTGGGACTATTGGCGTCACTAATTGGGGACATATGTTTTACTGACATGCGTCACAAGAATGGGACAGTTAGGTTTAGGAAAAGATGGTGGGTGAGGTTACAAAAATGTACATTTCTGTGAATGTGGGACAAGAATGGGACATGAACACCAGTCTCCTGGGTGAAAGTCCTGTGTTGTTTGACCCATCCAACACCCCATCCAATCTTGGTCTTTCATACTACTCTCTACCATTGTCTCTCTTAATACTACATTATCTTACAGGGCTGTGCGTTCCATACAGATGCTAAAGGGGGAGTTTTAAGAAGGTATTTGACGCTGAGAGCCACTGACCAAGCATCAGTTTTACGTGTTGGGAATGAGAACAGGCTGGCTTACCATACAGGTGCAGATGAAATGTTTTTTTAAGACGTAGTGGATGGGTTTCCCAAGTGGTCTGAGGAAATAGTCTGATTTACTGAACTGGAGTGCTGTTTTGCCTACTTGACTTTCTTGTGTGAGTCTGATTACTTGTATCACCTGTTCACTAGGCCATCTGACTTTCTTAGTGTCAAGTTAGAACAAGTTCAGCTAAACCAGCTGTCCGGGTTTTAAAATGCAGCTGCAACCTGACTGCTTTAAAAGTGAGCCTAGGTTCAGCGAAACCACAGATAAACTCTCAGAAAATATAAATAAAGCGATTCAATTTCATCACTAACTGCTGCAGAAATAATTCAGACACACCACTAGAACAACATACAAGAAAATTTGGTTTGTCATCTATAGTAGCACTTGCTCTCACAATACATCATTGACACTTGTTCTACATTTATAAAAATGTAACACTTTAGCATGTCTACACCTGCAGTTCTAAACAGATGCTGTTAAATTTCTCGCTGATTTGTGGCATAGCTTGGACTGGAACTGAACTTTATCAAAAATACTACCTTATTATGATTCATCACGTGTAAATTTATATTTTCATTTATGTCAAAAATAAATTTACTATAACCTGGGTCCAGTTAAGAAAAAAATAAATCATATCTCATCATTTACCGGCAAAGGTTATTTGATCACTGATTTACTGTATATAGTTAGAACACTGCTTATTCCAACTGGCAATTGGTTTGATTGTGTTCTTATAGAAATAGTAATATATCAGGTCTATTGTAAAAATACAGGTATATATTTAAACAAACAGACAGTGAAGATTTGAACATTGAGAATTTACTAATTTTCCACTTTAAAAATGGTAAATCTGCTAACTTAATTTTGGGTCTTTTGAAATGGACATAACATTTCTATAACTTCTACAATACCCCATGCAGAAACAAACATGCAAATTGTTTTGTGCTGCATAAATCACAGATCTACAGAACAGAAACACAGCACAAGAACGATTAATTAAGCATGCTCCAAGAACAGGTAGAATAAGAAAATAGACATACTGTAAAAGCTGGCCATTACATAGTTTTGGCAGCGATCACCAGTAAATTCATTTGGACACCTGAGTAGGAAACAAAAGAAACAGACAAGAAGAGAAAGGGACTTAGTTCATACAAGCAACGCAAAACCCACGACAGTCATCACTGGTGTTGGCAGGAAGGGCCAGCTAGACCAATATGTCTAGCTATAGTCTGTCAGTCTATTAATCATCTTTGACCTTAATACACAAGACATTGAATTATCATCTCCAGTTTAAGATGATTATATGAGGAAAAAGTTATATTTTGCACAGGCCCTCCATCAAACTCTATGGTTTGAATACTGTCTTAACAGCAGACTGAAATTTGCATGTACGTTTGCAGCTACTCCAGGACAGAAGACTAGTCTTGCCTGTAACAAAATCCCAACATACGGGTTGGCATGACCCCACCCAGAAGAAGAGGAGGTCAAAACTATTTTTTAATTGTAAAAAAGTGGGCGTGTCTTGTCCCAACTTCAAGTAATAGCAGTCATACAGTATGGCAATCAGAAAGAGCATTGAGGTCTCCAAGTAATGGCTCTGTTAGTCTTGATGTGCCAGCAGCCCAACCAGTGATCCCCTGGGTCTCCTGACATATGTAAGACATTTTTGGACAATGGAGTTTGGACTTGAAACATCAAAATCATCACTGCTTTACCAACCACAGTCTAGCACTGGACCATTTGGAAAAAGGTTCTGATGCAGGTAATACTGGTTACGAGTGTGTTCTCTAGGGGGGATGGAGGGAAGGCTGAATGGGAGGAGCAGAAGTTAGTATGTCTTACCTCCATACAAGACACACAACTTCAACCCTAGATGGAGGCAGTTCACTGCTCTCAACTGCATGGATGGGGTGTGATGAGATGTAAAGTACATGCAAATTTTAGTGCACTTCTCCACAGGAGAGTGTGCTTAAGCCTTTAGACTCATTTAGAGGGCTCACTTTGAGCTCATAGAAATAGTTACAGCAGGAACAATGCCTGACATAAACATGACAGGGGTGAAACACCAGCAATGACATGTGGGGTTGAATACAGTTGTGTTCACATACGTTTTGAGTCTGAGACTTTCTTAAGCACAGCTTGTTCACATCGGTGCCCAGTGAATCCCGCCAAGCACCTGGTTGATGGGTAGAAAGGGAAGAGATAAACAGCACTGACAGGACATACAAGACATGACAAACACAAAGACATCCAATGTACAGTCACAAAACAATGTTTTTTTAATATCTAATGCCTATGGTTTTAAAATTCTCATGTTCTACAAAACCCGCGCACGCTATGTTTAAGGTAAATATTAATTTGACTCACGTCGCTTCCCGATTTTTAGCGCCCTCTGTTTAGCCAGGAAGGGTTTGAAGGAACCACTTGTACAAACAGATTTGTTCTTAAGTGGCAGGTATGAAAGAATTACTGGCATTCACTCATTTTCTCAGGGTATGAACAAAAGTAACGAGTTCTCCAGACCTGTCGTAGGAGTGTTGAGTACAGTCGGGAGGGGCCATTGACGCATTAATATGGAACCCAATGCAGTTCTAGGCAAGACCTTAAATAGTATTTATGCGCTATGATTGGCCAGGCACCCATGCTCACGCAAGGTAACGGAAACGATTTGTTCAAATCCTATCCCCTGACCAATCAGCTATCCTAACTTTAACTACTCAACCAATCGGGCTGCTTCATAGGGCTGGTCTTGCCTAGAACTGCAGTGGGATCAATAAAAACACGCCATTTGTTTTGACCTGAAAATTATCTGAATGAATTTGGAGTTTAAAAATAAAACATTAAAGACAAACTTAATGTAAAATGAATGTTCTGTTTACCATACCATCAACCTTGTGGCTTGCTAATTTACTGAGAGGATTTGTAGAATTGTTTGGGCACATTTCTGCACACAAAGTTCTACAATTGAGTAGATGTTAGGAAAGTTCTCATTCTGGTCGTCGTCCAGTATCATCAGGGTTGCCAACTATGCAATATGGTTTAGAGTGGGATTCAGTATCGATAAGGCCGGTGCATTTTATAATTAGGCCTTATGTAGTCTACGACAACATTTCATTACCGGGATTGCTCCGGTGCCGCCGGAAATTCCGCTGGATGTCCCTCATTTTCAGCCGGATATTCCTCACCTTCTTCTTTCTTTGTGTTGGCAATCTAAACACCGGTGGATTTCTGAAGACTATGGTTAACTGCTCCTCAGATCTCTGCAGGGTAAATCCAGAGAGCTAGCTAGACTATCTGTCCAATCTGAGTTTTCTGTTGCACGACTACAACCGTTAAACGTACACGTTCCACCAAAACAAGTTCTTTCCCGAGGATATTTTGAAGAGGCACCGTCAATGAGTCAGGCGCATAGTGCTGCCCAAGACGATTGTGATTGGTTTAAAGAAATGCCAATAAACCAGAGCACATTTTTCTCCCATCCAGGAATACTGTGTGGACTAGCCAGAAGGTCTGGCAATGCGAGACTAGTAAATGTGAGCTGTGAATGTAATTCTATGTAAATCTGTTCAATAGATATAAAATTCAAGATGTTTATTGTCACTTTGGTTATCCAAGTACAACCGTGTGAAATATTTCTTGCTGGGAGGTTCCATTAAAGAAAAAACAGTGAAGCAAATAAATACATTACTATTATAATAAATAAATGTACTTAAGGGTTTACTGTTGTAAAGAACCACTGTTGTGGTTATAAGTAAGTGATGTAAATTAAATGATCTGGTATAACTTAAAACAAAAAGCCTCCTGAGGACAGGGTTTTAGCCTATCACTTTAAATACTTAACACGGGGCATCTGGCTTTAATGCTACTGTAATGCCCATAATAGATAAATTAAACTAAACAAGTAAACATTACTTGTGCAAGAAATAAAAATAATAAAGAGAGAGTTTTTTGATGTTGGATGTGGGTTATATTGTCATGATAAATTTAACTTTAAAGTGCCTTTCTTTCTTGCTTTATTTAAGAAATTATTAATCATTTCCTCAATTGCTTCAGGAATAAAAAGGAAAAACAACACATAATGCAGGATTCATGAGCGAATGGCAATGTGAGAAGACCATGGTTAAAGCACTGCAAACAAAAGCTTATTTGGTGTGAAACATGCAGGAAATATGAGAAAAGTGGATGGAGGAACAAAATCAATAAGGTTGAGTCTTTCTTGCGCTACTTTTTCTAACTCGTATCTCCAAGAAAGGTCGTTGGTTCTCTGACTTTGAGGGTCTTTTAAAACTACAGAAAGTCAATGGTCTTTCTAGGAGAAATGTACATGAACGACAGGGAAGCGCACACATTCATGACCTACATACACAAGAGCTACCAAAGGGAGCTGACAGAGAGAGTGAAGACATTGGCCTGGATTGCAGTTTTCTCACATGGGAGCACCGACAAAGTAAGAGGTCATCCATTTTCCCTATCTGAAAGATAATGCTCTCCTGACCACAGAGAGTTAGTCAGCTTAAGAACCCCTGGAAAGAGGTGATGCATAGAGCATCTGTGACAGGACAAAACCACGTTTACCTGTTTCGATGGAGCTCCAGTAAACATGGGGCATTTCAGTGGAGTCGGAGCTTGACTGAAACAGGAGTGTGCACATCTTCTCGTTGTTGCAACACATTCTTACTCCCATCGCGTCAAAAAGTGACGCTTGGTCAGGTGCCTTTGGCATTTGTTATTGGCCCAAAAAGTCTCCTTTGGCGTCAGAGTAATACGCGCTTGTTATGGATGGCACAAGAACGGGACAGTTAGGTTTAGGAAAAGATGGTGGGTGGGGTTACAAAACGTACGTTTCAGTGACACACGGGACAAGAACGGGACACAAACTCTGGGCTCCTGTGGGAATTTCCTGTGTTGTTTATCCCATCCACTTACGAGGATTTTTGGTGTTTCATACTACTCTTTACCACTGTCTACCGTACAGCACCGGGGTCGAGCTGCTGCTCTGCCCAGTGCGTTCCATACAGACGCTAAAAGGGGTATTTTTGTGTCGCAATCTGAAGCTGAAAGCCACTGACCAAGCATCAGTATTTTACAAGTTGGGAGAGGGAACAGGTTGCGTTGTGCACACCGACTTGGACATGCTGCGTGATATTGATTACTTTTAACAGTTGAGAACCTTGAAATCCTGTTCACTGATGCTTGATGTGTTATTAGTTTCTCCTGTAGCTTTTCAGTCAGCCCAAAACCTGAATCAAAGTCAGAATTATAACCTGCTGTCCATGTCATACCTGCAAAGAAACTTTGTGCTGCCTGGCATGATTTCAAGGGTGAAGCACTCCCCTCCATTAACGCAGTAGTTCCTCTGGTTGTCGCTGCAGCGTGTCACGTGACTGGAGGTCTTGGCTGTAGTGGTGGTGCTGGTGGCAGCTGCAGAAGACAATTGCAATTAGTGCAGCAAGAACACAACACAGGCACATGGGTTACTGTACGTACACACCGCCGCCGACTTGAGCTGCAAAGAAGCTCTGGCCGCCCTGTCAAGGACGCTTGTCAAACGATTGAAGACAAAGCACAAGCAGCCACTGCACGGCCAATACAATGACACTAGAAACCTTTTATAAATTACATATATAATGACAGAATTTGTATTGTTTGTTGGTCGCAGCGGTGTCTGTTAGCAGTTAGCTCGCTCGTTAGCCGCTGAACCGCAGCAGAATGCAGGCAGAACGAGCAGCCGCCAGCTGTTGATCCGTGCAGGACTTCACCGTGAGCGGACTGTTTAGGGACCATGTGACGGCAGGTAACGTTAACTGGTCCCTATACGCAAACACCGTCATATCATAAATGATAGGGGAACCCAGCAACAGCGATTATGAGCTTTTCCTCCATTTTCACGGAACTAATGTGTTGGTAGGAACAAAAGTTTACATTGTATGTTTCTTTGCCGCTGCTTGTCGCTGAACCGCGTCATAGCTCATTACCATAAAGTTGACCAAAGTTCAACTTTCTGATTGACGCTCTGGACGCTCAAAACGCCCAAAACGCGACGCCAACAGATTTGACGCACCTTGCAGCTGAGAGAAGCCAGCTTCCATTGAAAATTAATGACTTCCGGTATCTTTAGAAGCTCAAGTCGGCGGCGGTGTGTACGTACAGTTACAATGAGTTTGTAAAGTAAAAGCAAATTCTTAGCTAAAAATCATATTGGCTACATGTTTACTGATTGTGGAGAAAACATCCCGTTATTCAATCTTTCCTTAAAGAGCCCCTCTTCATTTATTATACTTTTTCAGCTTCATATGTTGTACTCTTGGGATCTACTAGAATAGGTTTACATGTGTTTCTCATACTGCCTATTGCTGCAGCTCCTCTGCCTGAAACACTCTGTCTGAGCTCTTGGCGAACCTTCCTGAAAAGCCCAGTCTGCTCTGATTGGTCAGCTGGCCTACTTTGTTGTGATTGGTCAACCTAATTCAAACAAGCCATTGGGCGGGCTGTGCTTGCTCAGGTAGCACATATGAAAAACTGGGCTGGCTTTCTCAATCAGTGACATCACTAATGGAGGAATTTCAAACAGGAATGTGGGCAAGGCGTTTTGGGCAGATGATAAATTGTGCTGTCTGTGGGAAAGAAAGCTCCATTTGGAGTGAAATGTGTTATTTTGTACTTTATACATCTATACACAATAAACTATATACCACACTAAAAAATGGGAAAAATCCAAAAAAGCATAATAGGGGCTCTTTAAGAAAAGGTGGATCTGCTGCAGTCAGATTGGATTCAGCTCAATGAATTTAAAGGGTAACTTTTTTCAACCTAGACCCTATTTTACTGTTTTTGTGGCTAAGGTAGCTCTCACACTTGCCTCATTTAGTTCGGTTGATTTGCACTAGAGTTCGTTTGCCCCCCCTGGTGCTGTCTGTTTGGGCAAATGAGAACGCGGCAATCACACTTGAATGTGCACCAAAAGCGGACAAAACAAGCGTACCGAGACCTTGATGAGGCGGTCGCGGTGCGCTTTACATCGAGCTCTGTAGTGGTTCGTTTATGGTGAAAACTAGAGCCGACCTCAAACTGCACCAACTTCATACTCCGCAAGACTGAGCTACACGGCTCCTGTTGTCAGGTGTGCTTTTCACACATCTATTTCATAGGATGGTACAAAAACAAAAATAGTAAATAGTACAATAATGTGCACACGCATTAATGAGCTGAAAAATGAATGTTAATAAAGACACTACAAACAATGAAACAAAAGCATACGTTTGGTTTAGGTGTGTGTGTGTGTGTGTGTGTGTGTGTGTGTCTTTTCTACAAAGGGCACTATGCTGTAATGTCTTATCTTTGACTGACATTTAATTCTAACTTTTTAGGAGAATATTAAAGGATCAAACCAAACGATCAAACTTTATTCTTAATTGTCACATACGCATAGTACAATGTAGTGAAATTCTATTACTGCATTTAACCCATCCTAAGTATTAGGAGCAGTGGACAGCTATACATACAGCATCCGGGGAGCAACTTGGGGTTCAGTGTCTTGCTCTGGGACACTGAGCGGTGGTCACTGAGCGGTGGTCACAGGTATTTTAGGCTGCATACACCCCTCCAACAGGCTCTGACTAGCCTGAGAGGTGAACCCAGCAGGAAAAAAGTCTGTAAAACACTTGCAACACAATGCTACTCATTAGGCACATTTCTTTTAGCACACAGTAATGGCAGAAGGCGACTCAGATGAGTGCATCAGCATTTTAATCTGCTCTAAACTTTCATTTGGGCTATGGTACAGGATCTGGACAGTAAGATAGTAAAATTTGTAGAGTCTTTAGTGAGAAAACCTGAAACTCTAAACACTGACATTCAGACCAACAGACAATCCAGAATGTCCAGTTCACTTAACCTGCATGTCTTTGGACAGCAGTGTAGTATGATGATTAGCCCATCTGACACTTACAGTATTCATGACATGCAAATTAAATGGTTGGGTAAATTATTTTCTTTTCCTCGTTTTGAAACTATTTTCCTGATAAATTATTATCACTAAACTCACCGAGACTGATATTTTAGCCAGAATCAGAGTATACTGGTATCGGTATTGTAACAACTCTATAGTTCAAGTGCAATATTGCACACATCAAGGACTTGTGTCCCTCGTTTCCCTCTTTATGAATGCAGATATGCATAATCTCTATTCTTAAAAGATAAAAGTAAGCCTCAAGGGGTTGAATGGATTCAGTGAGTACAATACTGTAGACATGTATAAGGGCATTAGCTCAGCACATTTCAGCACTGCAACAAGCAGCTACATCAGATAACTGAGAAAAGAATCATTGACATGAGAAAAAATAAAAACATCAATCACGGTGTAAAATATTTGCAGCACATAGGAGTGTGAATCAGAACCTGAATTCTATTCCTGTTTGTATTGAAATTGAGCTCTTTGTGACAGCATTTCAATTGACACTGGAGCTTTAATAATATGTGTGAATAGTGTGGTATGCAAGCTCTAGAAAATTGATTGCATTTATTGTTAACTTCAAAACATCAAATAGCTTTCAAAAGCCATTGGTGTTAATAATTTCATTTGGAAACATTAATCAGTGGATGTATTAGAAACACGGACCAAACCATGACATCGACAAATCAGCAGCCAATATGGATAATAAATATTGATATTTGGCCATAAACTGTAAAAAAATAAATAATTCTCCACGCCTTAAAAGTGGAGCTAATGCGGAAGCTCCTTAAAACTGTATTCTCTCTAACTTCCAGCAGGGGGAGTCTCCTTAAAGCTGCATTCTCTCTAACTTCCAGCAGGGGGAGACTCCTTAAAGCTGCATTCTCTCTAACTTCCAGCAGGGGGAGTCTCCTTAAAGCTGTATTCTCTCTAACTTCCAGCAGGGGGAGACTCCTTAAAACTGCATTCTCTCTAACTTCCAGCAGGGGGAGACTCCTTAAAGCTGCATTCTCTCTAACTTCCAGCAGGGGAATTCTCCTTAAAGTGTAAAGTTTACAATTATGTAAATAAATTGCTCAATATGTATGTATTTAAACATTTCTGTCTTAAAATGCGTTAAAATTTATTGGGGTTTCTTCAAAGATAGCATGTTTTTACAGTAACTGGGTGATGACGTCATAAGAGGGAGTAGCAACCCATAGCAGGTACATAGACAGGCCAACAACGAGACAATTTTATCCATTTTTGCCATCTTATTCATCACTAAATTTACTTCTGAGAACATTTTAGGCGAGAAATTAACTGTTTAGATTTCAAATATAGGCAGTCTTCCTAAAACGGTTGCTGAATTGACAATTTGCTTCAAAGTTTTCGGAGTTGAGAAGCTCCATAAAGTAACGCGACAACCAGCAGCGCCTGCCCCGGCCGCTGGCTCGTCGCTTGGACAGTCTCGCTCGGACACCCCGCTGTAAACCGGCGGTCTCTCAGACCGGTCTCATAAATAAGAGGCTTTTATTTTGCCGTTGACGGATCGTTTGTTTAAATATCACAACGCAGGTCCATCATAAGATTAACGAACCTGTGGTTAACTGTCTTTTTGGAGTTAAACTCAACAAGCACCTGACAACCTCACTGGTGAGCCGTCTTTCACACACACAGCCACAGTCCCACAGCGCAGCAGGCAGAGGAGAGAGTGGGTCACAGAGGCAACAGTAAAATCAGCCCACTTCGTAGCCACAAACCTCATCCAGGCACCAATCAGCCGTTTGTCCTGGTGGACCCTCTGCCCTGTTCCTGATGTACTCGTACATCCCGCAAAAACACAATAGTTTACCATTTTAGCTAGGCCTCCAATATAACTGCTAACCTACTAGCCATTAGACTAGCTAATGGTGCGTTCTTTTTGTTCACCGAAGTTGAGCTACGATTTATTTTTCGGAGTTACGAACCGGAAGTTGCAAAAAGAACGCCCCCAAGGTCGTATATACGACTCGTCAAGTCGTCTGAACTCAGAGGACCCCGATTTTGTTTCTCGTTTTTCGACACGGATATGACATCACACTCAAGCTACTAGTCGCGATTACAAGATAAAAAGAACGCACCATAACGGTAACTCTAGTCTTGGAGTCCCTCTTATGACGTCACACCCCGCCAAGTGGAAGGGAGGGGGAGTGCTTAAAACCACTGTAAAAAATAGCAACTTTTCATATTATATTCAGCATTTTGTTTTAAAAAGCCATACAAAACAATGGTGGGCGACTTTAATCTTTATGTTTAATAAGCACATTGCTTAACTTCATGAAAAATTTAACCTGCAATTTACACTTTAAAGCTGCATCCTCTCTAACTTCCAGCAGGGGGAGACTCCACCAGCTCCAGAAAGAAGTCTGTTTCTATAGAAGTCTATGAGAAAATGAGACTACTTCTCTCTTGATTTATTACCTCAGTAAACATTTTCATAATGAGTTTATGGTCTCAATCGCTAGTTTCAACTTTTCTTTAATACAGCATGATGTTCATTTTTCATTTATTTTAAAATAGACAATAAAGCGGCAATCACTATGGACATTAAAATAGACCTCAACTTATTTTTTAGTGTTTTCATCTTAAACTTTGACCCACTCTGTGTGTTTTCACTTCATCAAAGTTTATTGGAACATTTGGTCACCTAAAAATGTCTTGTTAAGCCAAGCCAGCTAGCTATTGTTAGCATTAGCTGTTAAATTAAGGGAAAGTCTGCAGTTTTTCTGTAGTGCTGTGCATGCAGATGAATGTCTCCAGTACCCGGAGGTCCGCATTTACCTGCCGGTAAATCTCCACTGGATGACTCGCTTCAGAAGGGTTGAAAATTGGCAACTTTCCCCCTTTAGCATTTAGCTTAGCGCAGCACCATTGCAACCATACACAACACTACGCCCTCTAGCAAAAAAAAAAAAAAAATGAGCGACCAAACCTGAGCAGTCCACGGATGCTTCGTCCATTATTCTTTACAGTCTATGTATTTGGCACTATTTTAGCACCAGTGTCTGCTCAGTGCAGTGGGGTTGCCACAGCTGAGGGGTTTCAGTTCTACTGCTCAAATCAGAGCAGCTGTTTTAGTCTTCATCATGCCTGGAGGGCAGAGAATGATGCAGATTTCTCTGCTTAGTTTTTGCTGGTGAATCTGAAACATGAAACCGGTGAGCAGTGACACAGTGCTGGAGCATAGCCAGCAGGCCACTTCATTTCTCTGCTGTTCAGGCTCTTTGGGCAGAGCTGGGGCCGTATTTGCAGCGCAATCAGTCTACTGCAGAGGATGGTGTTTCTGTCAAGTGTTGTCAAGGACAAACCGTGATGCACTGCACCAGCAGAAATCTCCCTCTGCATGATTACCTGGAATCCCAGCAGTCACACCAGAAAAGGTGACAAAGATTTAGACAAAATAATCTGAATTAAACACTGTAATGTATGTATACATTTTGTGACCAACACAGCAAAATCCAACCTGAACAACAATAAATAAAACTGGTCAGTTGTAAATTTGTAAAAAGAAAAAGAAAGAAAAAACATCACCAGGACATCGAACACAATTTGACATTTGACATAACGGCCAAAAAGTGGAATTACAACTTCTGTGCCCGTCACGTGATGCCATGGGGCCCAAAAAAGACTTTTCCCCATAGTCTTAAATGGCAAAAGAACAGTCTCTACAACCCCCACAAATTGACCTGTTTCACTATCAGAATTTGATTTGTTCCATCTGATACTATTTTGAACAACCAGTCCTTGAAACCATACAGCAATATGGGTAGTTTGTTGCTACTCTCTCTCTAATACGACCCACAGGATGTTTTCTGTCCTCATATCAAAACCAGAGAACATCTGTTTTTGTTTTGAACATAGTGGTCAGGATTTTAAACATGTCTTTAATGTTGGGAAACAGTCACAGTTTGGTTATGTTTAGGCACCTAGTGTTTAGAAGTTGTGGTTTGGGTTCACTTCCGGTTACACACGTGACGTAGAACCTGATTGTCATAAAGTACTCTTTCTTTCAAACAGGACTCAAACCCCACTCTCCTGTGTTTGTTTGACCCAACCTGAAATTTGGCACTTTTATACTAGGGGAGAGCCGAGACAGTTGTAACACTTTTTAATTAAACGTAATTTACAAAGCGATCGTATCGCACTGAAAGCTAATATTTTGTCACTAGCAACCTACTGTCATCTGTCAAATACAGTTGCATTTTCAGCTTTGAACAAAACCATTCAGGAATTATTACAGCAAAAGATGAGAATAATGAGAATGTGACACGGATACCCCTCCCACCGCCCCACTTGCCAAATCAGTAATGTCATTAGCCGATAATCTCTGAGCTAGCTACTGAACAACAACGTCAGCTAACGTTTTTTGACACTATGATGGAACTAAACCTGACACTTCATAAGTCTCAGTAATAACGACCAGTTTGACACAATGTTCTAACATCCAGTAATTTTTGTTGGTTACATTTCAATGTGGGTTCTAATCTGCACCATGAAATGACCAACTGATTCTCTGAGGACTACCAACATTAAACTTCCCAGCCATCTCCTGCTCTCCCTCTGACAGATCAGATAGAGACTCAGCCAAAGGAGGGAGTCTGGCACCATAACCTCCTCTGATTGGCCAACACTAGGTTTCTGTTAACCCTTTCCTTGACTGGGTTCCAGGTGCATAGGATGAACGACAGCGACACAAGATATTAAACCTGTTTCAAGCCCTTTGAACCTCTAACTGTTTGTCTTCTGTCACTAACAGACAAGTTCACAAAGTCTAACTTGAAATCATGAAATTGATTTAAAATATATATATATTAGGGCTGTCAAAATTAAGTAAATTTTTTAATACTTAACTCGCTAAAAAAAATTAACGAAATTAACGCAGCTGTGTTTGTTTACTTCATGTGGCGGCTGAGAAACGTAATACGTCTCCATAACACCAGGCGGCGCTACTCTGTATTGTTGCCCAAGTAATGAAAACCGGCAGCTGATTGGACGAACGCGTCACATGGGTTTGTTTTCTCCAGATATTGAGAGCCAGACTGTCATGGCGGCCGTTCAGAATACGATCTCATATTGTACTAAAATAGTTCACTGAAACATGTTTCTGAAAACATTTTAAGCGAGAAATAGGCCGTGCAGTTGTTGAATCTGTCTTTATTTCAGCTCAACAAAGGTCAGTTTAGAAGATTTTCGTCAGATTTTGAGAGACTAGTCACCTCACTCCGCTCGCCATTTCCGAGTGAGTCCCGACTGCCCTGCCGCCGACTGAACTCTCGGCTCGTTGGAGATGAACTGAACTCTCGGCTCGTTGGAGATGATCTGAACTCTCGGCTCGTTGGAGATGAACTGCTCCTCGCCTGTAAAGTAGACAAGAGCAGGCGACAGCAGCCGGGACGGTGACAAAAATCTGCTCTCAAGTCAGACAGTTTCTAGCCGTTTCAGCAGCCTTCAGCAGGACTAAATAAGCCAAATTGTTGCTGCTGTTGTTCTGAAAGATATTAAACATTCTGAACTTAGCAGAACCTTTCCTTGTTTGTTTTGTTCTTCATATTTGCAAAGTTAAATGATTTAGCATTTAAATATCCATTATTATAAGCTTCAGTCTCAATTTAAAAAAGCGATTAATCGCGATTAATTACAGCAAATTGTGCAATTAATTAGTTAATTTTTTTTAATCGATTGACAGCCCTAATATATATATATATATATATATATATATATATATATATATATATATATATATATATATATATATATGTTTTATATATTATAATTTTTAGGGGGGCTGAGATGAAATTTAGGGGCTTGAGCCCCCCTAAAAAGGGTCTGAAATTGCCCATGGAGGACAGTCTCTTTGGAAAGTCTAGAAGAACCGCATGTTTAAATCATTTAAATCCCATTCAAGTTAGCAGGGCACTAAACCGAGCAAGTATGATAGAAATGAACAGGCCTCTGTCTTTTTTTATCAACCATGGATTACACATAGGCTGTTGCCTTAGTAAAATTGTTAAAATGTTAGATTTTAATTTCTCAATATCTTTTGAGCGTCTGACTATCTATGCTCGGTTGTAAACTCAAAAAAGCTTGGAAAAATTATTTTATTTTTATTTATCTATTTCATTTATGAGAATTTACTCTTAGCAACCAAAAGAATAGAAAACCTGCCCCTGTGCAGTTTAAAAAAACAATTATATTCGGGTTAAGGTAATACCCCGATTTCTCAAACACCATGTAAACACCTTACTCCGGTTAAAATCAGAGTTCTCATAACAGAGCTAGAGAACTCCTTCAGAAACCGGGGGATTCCTGCATGTTTACACCTTAAATGGGGTATGGTCGGGTTAAGTGTCTGCGTCTGCACCTGCTCCAACTGCCCCTCCCCACTGCAGGAGTGGTTTTTAAACCGGAAATAATCCGTCAATGCTGTGAATCGTAGTCGTTGCTATGATACCATACAACAAAACAGTGTTCCATCGAATCAGCGGTCCATCTGTTTTACTCCCCGCCGAGGCAGCAGCGAACACCGGGAGATGGCTAAACACATTGTCCATCTCCAGGGCTGTCAACGCCGTGTCTCGGCAAAAATGTGGAGGGACCGAGCAGCCCCCGCTGCAGCTGCTGGCCAACGTTAATGTCAGTTAACTAATGTTAGCTAATTCCACCCGAAACTGGTTACAGATATAATGAGCCGAACAAGTTGTCATCTGGTGAGAGCATTCACTATGCTCTCACCAGATGACAACTTTCCTATGCTGTGACAAGACTGTGTGAATGGAACATTAATGCCTACCATACACTAGTCTCTGAACAGATTTTGAAAAGACTAAAGTCTGACACCATCTCACATCTAAATGTGATAGGGAAGGCAAGAAACAGTCTAGCACTAGGACCCAGGCAAAGGGGGCAGAGTCTATAAATAGGGGAGGGAAGCTCACCTGGATCTTTCTTGCTGCAGTCAGACACACCTGAGTAGGCTGAGGCCAGCCTTTTGTTTGGTGCTTGATTTGGTAGGTTTTGTTTTTTTAAATAAGTTTCATTTTAAATAATGTTTAACAATCCAATGTTAGCAATGCATGTCTAGAACTAGCACCATGAATCATGTTTTAGCTCATTTTATTACAGATAAGTTAAATAATTGTTAAATCTGTTATTTATTAGAATCTTCATGGTTGTGAGGGTCCACAGCTTGGAGTGATTGTTTAAACACATCCGCTAAAGCAAAGGTATGCTCAAGGTGGTTTTAAACAAGATATTAGCCTTGTTTTATTATAAATTTAACATGAAGCTTTGAAAACATAGATTCCAGTCACCTGCCTGTCTTCAACTGGGGGAGGGGAATGTGCTTCTAAGTCAAGCAAGGTATATTTGTTACATTGGTCATGTTTTGTGAAATGTGTCTTTTAAAGTTTTATTTTGTATCTTAATGTTTTTTTCTTTTGTTTTAAATAGACATAATTGGGAGAGCCAACCACTGTTTTTTTTTTCCCACTTGTGTTAGTTTTAATGCGCGCCCACTAAGTCATTGCATGGGCCATATCTTGGGTTTCTGGCTGTATTGAAGGGGGGAACTGAAGGGTGGAGTAACCATTTTGCATGGGTGTTTTGTGTGAGTTTGGGGCAACTTAGTGTGCTGTGTGTAGTTAGATGGTGTGTTGTTTTAGTGGGGTTTGATTTAATTTGATTTGGTTATAATTTATTTTGGTGCTCAACTCTACAGCAGTTTCCCTGGTAATGCAGTCTATTGTCTATCTGAATTATGTTTTCTTTTTGTTTTGTTCTGATGTAATATAAATAAATTGTATATTTTTTTTACACCTGGTATAGCAGCCTCTGGTTCCGGTTCATTCTGGCACTTGTGTATGAAGTAGCGTAAGGGTTACATAAAGACAATCATCTTACATCTAATGATAAAGACTGTCATAATATGTAAAAACTGGGGATCTTGCAGGGTCTTGCAGTAGCTAGCTACTGCTAGCATTAGCTGGTAATTTAAGGGAAAGTTTGCAGATTTTGTTCTGCCGTACATGCAAATGAATGTCACCAGTACAGGGAGGTATGAGTTCATCCGCCAGTAAATCTCCCGTTGGATGACGAGTTGAAGAAGGGTTTTCAGAAAGGTTGAAAATTGGCAACTCTTTCTCTTTTAGCGTTTAGCTTAGAGCGCCACCATAGCAACTATAAACAACACTGGCTCTAGCTGTTTGCTGCTTCCTGGTTGGTGCTGGGGGGAGTGCACCCAATGTTCACATGATTTAACTTCCAATGTTCACATGATTTAACTTCACTACCAAGACTTAAAACTTACGATATTATCAAACATGTTTTGTCTGAACGTCCAGACGGGAAAAAGACTGAATGGGACAGAGTTTTATGACCACCTTACACCAAACGATGGACATGACGGGAGTGTGCCCAAACTCAAGACTCTCATGATTTCATTCCAATATTGGAAATTTGTCTGTGGAATCACTTGAAAAGTCATTAGGTGTAAGGTCGGTAGGTGTAAGTTGTTAAATTATTAATTAACATTTTCCGAAACAAAATAGACAAAGTGTAATTTTGACATAGGTCAACCGGAAGAAAAAGCCAGTTGTGTGTCGGCAGAGCGCCACCTACTGTACCGGAGGTAGAGTTACTCGTCATTCTTCCCATTCTTCCCCGCTCATGTATACGGAGAGAACTGGCAGATCCTGATTATTCACTAACCGGGTTAAGACCATACCCCGGTTACTGCTGTGCAAGGAAACACACTGTATGTCAGGCAGTCCACAGAAGGCCAGGGTAGCACAACAATGCCTTGCATTATTACCTTGTTCATTCAAATAGTCCAGCAGTCACTCTCTCACTGACATGGCCTTTTCACAGCAGGAGCTTCATTGTTTCCTGTTCTGCTCCTTTCTATTAGCGGTGAGCTAATGTTGATGTGTAATGATAATGTTGATACTAAGCCATCACTTCCTGCACATGTTTTACAACCAACACATTGCAATGGGAAGGCAGCTACAAGCCTTTATTGTTAAGAAGTATTGACAATGCTATTAAGGTTACTAAGGAAACCATGACTCAATGAAATTGATCTAAAAATAGATTCTGACATTTGTCTGCACTTTTTGTCTTAATGCCACTTTAAGACTAAATGAGTTTTCTTAAATCACTTACAAGGCACAATAAAGACTTAAAAAACATTTACTATTGATGAACAATTCATCTTTTTACGAATTCAAAATGTAAGTTTTGCTTGGCTGAAATGGTTCGATAAAAAGGTGCAACAGCCTCATTCATTTTTAACATGTATAAAGATGTATTTCTTTTGTAGCTATCCTAAGATATACAGAGGGCAGTGTGCCTACAGAAATGTTTGTAAGGTCTGCATCTGTACAACATACCAGTAATCCTACATCAGACAAGTAGAACACACTGGAAATGAAAAGGGAAAACAACCCAGAAAAGGCAAAATTCCATTTGAGGCTTTTTATTTAAATCTTTTTTTTTTTAGTTTGGCCTTGTTACTATACAGTATACTGTTGCTCGAAAATCAGCAAAAACTAGATTAGGTGATTTCAAGATGTTGAGTTTCATCAAATTGAGTTTATCTTAAACCAAATCTGTATGCATTTTTTTTAATCTGTCTTTCAAAAAATTATTGGCCAAGAACCCATGCACACTGAGAACAATGTTTTGTTTTTGGGTTTGCTTGCTTGTTTCTTTCTTTTTCTGGCAAAAATTTACTTCGGGCTACAAACCTCTCACCTCTCATTTCCGAGGAGAAAAAGTGTTACGAGTAGGAGAATTTCATTTGCTTACTCTGGAGCTGCAGATCTCCTCTCCGGCATTGTGCAGTCAGGTGCCATAGAGTACTGTGTTGATTCACTATAGGATAAATAATGGAACATGCTGAATGCATAGATTATAAATAACAAAACAAAAAAACAATTTCAGCATTCCAGTTGATCCTGTCCAGCAGCCACGGCCATGGTATAGCACACACACACACACACACACAGGGCTGCAGCTATCGATTATTTTAGTAATTGAGTATTCTATCGATTATTCCATTGATTAATCGAGTAATCGGATAAGAAATACTTAGTAAGAAATACTTAGTAAACGGCAATAGTAAATGATTATTATTTCTGATTACTAAAAAAAAGGAAACAGGTTTCCTTTTTTAGAAAAAACAAAAAATTGTATTGCCAAATTCCAAGACCCTTAAAAAAAATACATTACAATAGTACATTTTGGGTGGCCCAAATGTTATTCACCAATATTTTTCACCCCCTTCCCCTTCTTGCCTCTGGCTCTTTGCACTGGATATGCAAAAGAGCTGTTCACTGACCAGAGGGTAAATCTGACTGTATGAAACTTACAGCAGGGCTATTCAACTACACTGTTCTGGGGGACACATTTTCAGAAGCCTAATACACAGTGAGGAGAAAAGAGAAAGAATACAGACCGGCATCAATGACGTCATTCACGTGCATATTAAGTGGCCATGCTGGGGGGAGGAGCAGGTTTGTCTCCGGCAGCAGTTAAGTTTCCAAAGATTAGTAGTCAGTTAGACTACAAACCGACAGCTTTCATTTTAGCTTGTTGGTAAAACATTGCTATTAGCAGAGTAGCATGCTGTAGGCTAGTTGTGTAAAACAGCGCGGTGGACGAGAGCAGCAGACATTAGCTACCTTGTGTGGGTTCACTTCGTGGAATGGATGAGTACACTGGATGTTTTCTACAGAGATGATGTAGCATGTTTGCAGCTTAAAATTATCCAAAACTTTCGTCGTTTTCTCTCGCCTGTCTTAGACCCTCGCTATTTTCGTCTTCCTTCATTTGTAATCTGGGCCGTCAGTCTTGTGTTTATATACTGTCCATGCTTGTGTCCGCAGAAGCGCCAACCTCTTGTGCACTAGTAATAATCCTCCGTGCAGAAACACAGTGAGCCGTACAACCATAATTACATTGATTTAACGAAGCTTCGAGGCAAAGAATTTTGCTTCGAGGATTTTTTTGTAATCGAATTATTTGGCTTATGCGAGGAATCGTTTCAGCCCTACTACAAATCACATTGCCTAATGGGGAAACATCCTATTTCAAAAGCTAATGTAGCTAATACATGGCGAATTTGATTGTTAAAGCCCAGTGCTGTTAACCGTGGTCCAAACAATCATACTAACAACATTATGAGCGTGTTACCTTACGCTAGGTAATTTACAATTTGAATCATGATTGCAATTTTGGATCCTAATGATCACAAAAACAGAGTAATCAAGAAAAATTATCTGTTAAATGTTGATTTGTTTAACTGTTTCACAGTTTTTAACTTCAATAAATGCAAAGTCTTTCCAAAAGTCAATGACTAATCACGTTAAATAATCGTGATATCAATATTGACCAAAATAATCGCGATTATGATTTTTTCTGATACCGTACGCATTAGCTTTGTATATCATATCAATATCAATAAATCAAGTCTCTAGGCTGGATGTGTGCTTCATGATCAACATTAAGTGGTCTTCAGATATGGAGATACCTTCTACAGGCTGTTCTCCTAATCAATGATGTCCTACTGAGGATTACTGGGTAAGCCCTGGGTTAACTGGGAACTCCATTCCAAACTTAAAGCACAGACCATTACTTACAACTCAGGGAATTCGGATGAGAACAGGAAATCTAGTTATGCACTCACGACAGATTTTAGCAGGGCAAAGAAAAAATACTGAGAAAATATGGAGTCTAACTTCCAGGGCTCCAACACCAGAAACATGTGGGCTGGACTAAGAACCATCACAAGAGCAAAACAGCAGTGATATTGAACTCCTTCAATGCAGGCGGTGAGATCAACTCCCTGGCTGAGGAGGCACAAAATGCCCAGGACCCCTGCCCACTACTAATATCTAGGGCAGATATGTGCAAATGTTTCCACACAAGGCACCTGGACCTGATGGTGTCCCTGGCCAAGCTCTCAAGGTGTGTGCAGACCAACTGGCAGAAGTCTTCAAAGACATTTTCAACCTGTCACTGTTCCAGTCCATGTTTTAAGAAGACCACCCTGTCCCCAAAAAGACTAAAGACCTCTGCCTGAATGATTACCGAACAGTAGCACTCACCTCCACCATCATGAAGTGTTTTGAGTGGTTATTCAAATCCTTTATCACCACCTCCCTCCCTGACTCACCGGAGCCACTACAATTTGCCAAACAGATCATCAGATGACACTGTCTCCCTCACCCTCCACACTGCTGTAAGAAAATTAGGATAAGAATACAAAGATGTTCTTGCATGACACCTGTGGATCCCTCACTGGCTTCCCGCCAGCAAACACAACCCTTTTTATTTGTTAGAACACATGAGCAGTTACTGCTGCAAATAATTCAACACTGCCAGTCTGCAGTGGCCTCTGCACCACCAGTGTACCTAAATGTTTCAGTACGTTTGTTAACAGTAGCTGGTTATCAAGCATTTTCCCACAGTGAAGTTATAGCAGTTAGTTACAGCATTGATTCCCAACCACCCCAGGGTGTACTTCTGCTGTTGCCAGGGGTTAGGTGGAAAGATTGCGGAGCAATTATGATTTGATTAAAACTTGTAACAACTAAACACTAGATGTTGCATAAGTTATGTAAAAGTGCTTGAAAACTAGTTAGCAAGTGAGCACAGAAGTTTAAAGGTAAAGGCTAAAACTAATGAATAAATGAAAAAAAAATACTAAGTAATGGTCAAACAGTTGAAATAGTTAGCTAAAGTAGGCCTATTGCATAAGTGGCTGAAATGGTTAGATAGACCTATTAACTAAACAGTTAAAAGTTAAAAATTATTTGAAACATAGAATGGGATTCCTCTGACCGGACTGTGGGGGGAACCTCAGACCAAAAAGGTTGGGAACCACTGAGTTACACACATCGTCTATCTGTGCAGCTGATAAAGAGAGCAATATGTACCTTCACTGAGGCATTGGAAACTGACCGCTCACCACCATCATCACCTTAGATTAGCTCACTGTAATAAAACACACAGTGATGTGACTACGACAGACTCGTCATAGTGGCGAGCCACTGGCAGACAGACAGTATAAGTGGGTTGTTTTTCCCTGCGGCTGAGGGATGGGGGGGGAGGGCATCAATTAGCCTCCAGCAGGCTCTGACCTTGAAATGGAGCACAGGCAGAAGACAGGAAGTCTCCCTGTACCACATCCCGGAGTTCCAGTTTGTGTCCCACATCATTTATTGATTTTCACTTTTTCATATGACTGAAAATGTGCATCGACACATTTTAAGGATATTCCATATTGTATGCTGCCTACCAGCTAAGACATTCAAAATATCACCATAACAACATCCATTTATTGTAGTGTGCCTATGTCAATGTGGATAAATTCAATGGGTCATTAATAAATTAGGAGGAAGGGATGAATGTTTGAAATTATACAGTACAGGCCAAAAGTTTGGACACACCTTCTCATTCAATGCGTTTTCTTTATTTTCATGACTATTTACATTGTAGATTCTCACTGAAGCCATCAAAACTATGAATGAACACATATGGAATTATGTACTTAACAAAAAAGTGTGAAATAACTGAAAACATGTCTTATATTTTAGATTCTTCAAAGTAGCCACCCTTTGCTTTTTTTGATAACTCTGCAAACCCTTGGTGTTCTCTCAATGAGCTTCATGAGGTAGTCACCTGAAATGGTTTTACCTTCACAGGTGTGCTTTGTCATGGTTAATTAGTGGAATTATTTCCCTTATTAATAAAAAAGCAAAGGTTGTTATTTCACACTTTTTTGTTAAGTACATAATTCCATATGTGTTCATTCATAGTTTTGATGCCTTCAGGGAGAATCTACAATGTAAATAGTCATGAAAATAAAAAGGAAACTCATTGAATGAGAAGGTGTGTCCAAACTTTTGGCCTGTACTGTACATTCACTCACTGTAGGGGTAAAGTAGGTTTGAATAGAGCTGCTGTTTCCTGCACACCTATCTGTGTAGCAATACTCCAGAGGCTTAGTCATGGGCCTCTATGCTACACTCTGCAAGTCACAACGTGTCTGCTTTCAAGTGAGGTCCTGACACTTCCTGACACAATGGATAGAATGCACCATTTACTAACTCATTGATTAAATAGAAAGAAAGAAAAACATTTGAATCCTTTTTTATGAAAACACTGAGCTTGTCTGTACAATGATGAAAATCACAGTCCAAGGTAAAGCAGGACTCCAGCCTATAATTACATCCTATACCATGATGTTAGAGACCAGTTTTGAAACAAAGGGACATAAATAAATAAAACCCAATCCCAGATGTGTCACTGAACTGAGTGTTGGGTACTTACAGATTGTTGGGATGATGATGTCGTTTAATTCTTGTGTTGTCTGAGGGTGGGGAGTCTGCTTTGGGACGGTGGGACGTTCAGCGTTGTATTTCAGTGTAACAGAGGGATCAGGCTGAGTCACTCGTGGAGACTGAGGCATGAACGACCCTCGTGTCGATTTCTCTTCTACGAAAACGTCAGGACGTCCTGGGGTAACGGCGGTGGTCAAGGAGACAATCGACGGAGATGAATGAGGAATCGACACAGTCAGTCCTACCGTCGGGGAAACTGATATGATAATTGGGTTCTGTTCGATGCGTTTAGGATCTAGGTGTGTGGGTGGTTCGTACTCAAAGATCTTATCCACAAAGACCCATTTGAGGCCAGCTGTGCAGAGGGCTAAACTAAGCAGACAGGCCAGAATGGGAAGAATGCAGATTTTCTCAGAGTGCAGGCAATGGTTAATCTGTTCCATCTCTATGCACACACAGCAGGTCCCTGGCAAGGCCACAATTCCCAAAGCCCCCAAATGCTCCCCATCACCACCACCACCTCCCTCTGCACCCTCCTCCCCACTCTCGCCAGCTGCCACTGTCTCCTCTGGTTTCTCCTCAGGGACTTGTCCGGTATCAACAGTAGAGCTGGTGGGGGAGGCCGATCCAGGGGGGGGAGCTGGTCCTGCAGAGATGTCGTCCATTCCCTCAGTCATCCTTTCCAACTGCTGGATGAAGGCTCTCTGAACACCTCAACTATTAACTCAGAGCATCGCACAGTGGCTGTCTGCCAGCAGTCTCCTCGAGTATGGTTTCCATTATGATGCTGCAGAGTCAGAGCTGGGATTTCAGAGGAAAGTACAAATGCTCTTCAGAGTGAGTTGCACCTTGTTAACAGCCTGGGACTTCTGTAGACAACCTTCTGCGCACAAGGTTCCTTACTCATGCTTTCTCACAGAAAAAGGCAATCAGTCTATACATAGAATCGTCAAACTGGCTGCAGGCAAAAAAACAAAACAAAAAGATTGCCAGAAAATTGGATTCCTTAAATGTTCTGCAGGGTTTACTAGAGAGCCGTGGTGGAAGAGTAGTACTCACTCACCTGAGCGCTTGGGCAGAAGAGGCGGTGTCGACGTGCTGGGCCAGCTGCAGTAGCTGTAGTGCAGACAGAGGACAGGACGGCCAGGCACTGCAGTGGCAGGAGGGACATGCTGTCTTGTCTGTGGAGCTCCAAGTAGCTGAAAGCTGAATCATCAGGGAGCGGCAGGTGCCCTTCCTCTCAGCACAGCCACAGAAACAGATGAGTAAGGGGAAAGAGAGAGAAAGAGAATCAAAGAGAGAGCGAGGGGGAGGGGGGCTGCAGTGGCTCAGAAGGGCAGAGAAGACGGGATACTCCCCTTTTTCTTCTCTCACCCCTCCTCTCTCAATCTTTCCTCTCGAAGTGGTGAGCAGGGGGGCAGCCTGTGGCCTCCTCCCTCTCTGCCTCTCTTCCTGTCTGGTCGTGTCTGTGCTCGGCTCCCAATCCCAGCACAAAGCATCCAGCTAAGCAAGTTCCTACTTGATCCAATTAGAGCTCATGTCAGCGAATCACATGCAGGCAAACTGTTGTAACCGCCTCCTCCAGCACCACTCCCCATTGATTATGCTGATACTAAAGGGTGTATTTTTTGTCAAGGGGAAGGAACCGGGGAAGCAGACATATGATCCACCCCAGGAGGATGCAGCCATTGTGTTCTACTCTTCTCAAGTATCTGCATTTATTAGTGTAATAACATAGTAGCACGGATGATAATGAATAAGGCACTTGCAATGACAGCGTATACACATCACATCTATGTAATCTAGGGCTGCAACTAACAATTATTTTCCATTCATTCATCGATTCATTTTTGGATTATTTTCTAGATTAAAGGATTCCTTTTTTGGTCTATAAAATGTCAGAGCTTTTTCCCAAAGCCCAAGATGACATCCTTAAATGTCTTATTTTGTCCACAACTCAAAGATATTCAGTTTACTGTCACAGAGGAGAGCAGAAACTACAAAATATTCACATTTAAGTCATAAGGGAATGACTCAAACTTGTTAATCGATTATGACAATTTAATCGATTTATCTTTGCAGCTCTGTACCACTGTGTCAACTCTGTGACTTCACATACATTCTTTTTTTTATTCTTTTTGTGACTGATCTCATCTCTTATATAGATATAAGCATTAAAACATTTATGATAGATCAATAACCATGAGCCTTTTCCACAATTCCAAAACAGTAAGAAAAGCAAGGTATAAATATTAAATTAAATAATGGCTGAATTAAATGTATCTGCTTCAGTTTCAGGATCCTGGCTCTTGTTCATGCTGGTTCACTGTCACACTGCCATGGCTTACTGAGACACTTAGCTGTGCTTGACCTCCTGTGCAGAGTCAAAATGTCTGCTATGGAAAGGGCCTACTATAGCCCTTTTCATTGCAGACATTTTAAAGATGGTTGCTACTTAACACTTGTGCAAAGTAGAGAAAGAAATAAATGTCAAATGTGCCCTAAATTTGTTATAATGCCCAGTAGTGGATTAACAGAGCTGGAATACCAAGAAATGACTAAAATGAATTAACAAAACAGATCTGCCCCTGTCATTTCTGCTGGCCTGAAATATAAACAGAAAATATCATACTTCCAACATTTATTGTGGTTTCCAATTTGGCAGATACAATACAACTGTGGATATTGATCACAAAACTGACACTTCCTTTGCTAGCGTGAAAGTGTGACTGAAAGCCCCCAGACCGCCAATAAAACTATGAACTCCCCAACCCCCCACCATGCAGGCTAATAGGCTAGCAGGACAATCCAAAGTCTCCTTGAGGAGTCGGGGCTTAAACAAGATGAAGACAGTCACAAAGGTCAGGTCAGCGCCACACTGAACGTTGACATTGCTGTGACCCTTTCAAACCCTCAGACAGAATTAATACCAGTAATGGCATCTGTGGGAGAGCACTTCCTGTCAGGCCCCTGAATTAGAGACCTACATATTGATTACCTAGTCAGCATTTTAACCCTTTATGGTGGCCAAAGACTGATACAGATATGGTCGAGAAAGGTGAAGAAAAGTATATTTCTCAAAACATCAGAGTATTCCTCTTCAGCTATGTAAGCCAAGAATCTCACAATTCTGTATGCCACTGTTGTTGTTTATCACTGCAACCAACCCAGACTGCTCAGCCAATGAGAGGTAGGAGAGACCAGGACGAGGTTGTGTGACACTGTCCATTATTATCAGACAGGAGATGTGAAAATAAACATTTGTAAAAAAAAAAAAAAAAAAAAAAAATGTAAAAATACAAAATATTTGAAAATAAATGTGAAAATAAATATGTAATATGTAATTGAGTACTTGTGAAAATATATGACTCTATACAGAAAAATACAATATTCCTTACGTATTTCCCATTGAATTTTTGTGCAAAAAATTTCTACATTTATAGAAATTATACATTTAGATTTCACCAACATTTAATCCAACTGCTCTTAATAGTTTATCACTGAACCGTTTGGTAAACCTATAGATTTTAAATTGGTTTGTCAGCTAAATAATGTGTGTATGTATGAACATCTAAATTACATGTAACCACACATAGTGAATATTCGTTATTGCTAATTGATTCCACATATGGTAATCACAATTGGCCACCCTATTACAATAAAGGTGTGTGTGTGTGTGTGTGGGGGGGAGATTTCCTTCAACATGGAGCAGGATAGACAGCAAGGAATAGGACGAGCTGGTGGACTATGGATCCGTCAGAGAGGTGGGCATGGGCACCAACAGAGAGGTGGGCATGGGCCCCAACAGAGAGGTCAGAGAGGTGGGCTTGGGCCCCAACAGAGAGGTCAGAGAGGTGGGCATGGGCCCCAACAGAGAGACCAGAGAGGTGGGCATGGACACCAACAGAGATACCACAGAGGTTACTGTAAATACTGTAAAAACAAATCTGGCCAAATTATTGTAGAGGATGTTTTCATTGATCACAACTTGATTACACATAGGATATATACTATGGAAAGGATAGATACTGTATATTGTATATATTGTATAGTGTATTACCTAATGTGAAAACAGTAATCTAGTAGTCTCTTACACTACTGTAGTGTAACCCATATAGAATATGCTGTCACTAAAGGGTTGACAAGTTGACTGTCAATTTAAATGATGCTAGTAGAGGGTTTTTACGTTCGTCATTAGGGATTCTCCGTTGTATCAAGTTGCATTACAAAAAAGCTCTAGTTCATGTGGCCAAAATAGATTGAACAGTAAGATATCTAGTCAATTCTAATCAGGAGTTGTGTGGATAAGATAATCTTTTCTTTTCTTTTCTGAGACGCTTTTCTGTTGTTCGTCACCGTGTTTTCCTGCCGAAACCTCTGGTGAGTTTCTGTTGTCTCAAGGTGCTCATTAGCTTACCATATTTCTAGCTACCACGAGGTGATGCTATCACTAAACAATATTAGGTTTTAAGATCTCATAATATTATAATAAAACCAATCGGAGTGACATGAGAGTATTGTAAGATGTATATATTGCACTTAGCTCATAATGTGTGAATTTTGTGTTTTGCCGAACTGATCATTCAGCTAAGTACTGTGTTCTAAATGTGTTTTACTAAAGTAAAATTACTAATGGGGAAATAATGCATTCATTTCATGTTTAATAGCATACAGTTCATTATATGTTATGATTGAAAAAAGCATTAATCCTGTAAGCAACATAATTTATTTGGGAAAAGAAATGTGGAAATGCTATTGTTTAATTTTGAAAACTATGGTCTCTAGTCAAACAGACTTGTACGGAGCATAGTCGTAGTGTGATTTGAACAGTTCCCTTATAACCATAGCTAATGGTTTTAAATGTTTAACTGGTTTATTGAGAAAAGAAAAGTAAATAAGGTACCATATATGAAAAAGGAGATAGAAAGAATTATAATAGTTTTTTTATCTGCTCTGTACTGTTTTTTTTTTTAATCCTGGATTTAGTTTGGTTCCAAACCATACCGACTTTGATGGCGAGCCTGTCCCAGTGAGTGACATTCTACAGAAGGAACATTTGGACACAGTGTGGCCAGCTGTGTCGGATTCTCTTCTGCGGAGTGACTGAACTGATTTGTATACAGATCTCGGATATTGGATTCCATGGATTCCAGATAAGGAACACTTGAATGTGTTTTTGGTTTACTACCCCGGGTAGAGTGACTTTCTATTTTTCCTAGGACAATTTATTTTGTTTTCCTAATTTTTTACTAAATGAAAGAGCTCTGTTTTATATTGGGGTATATATTAAGATAAAATAATTATGTGAATAGTGTGTTGCACAGTGATTGTGTAATAAACCTGCCAGTTGTTCTGTTTCAAAAAAGTAAAGTCTCCTTGTGCGTCTTGTCAATTACTGCTCAGAGCTTAGGTAATAGATATATAGCTATTGTTCTTATTCAGATTAGAGGTGCTACAGTAGCATATTACTTTTAGCACTTCAAACGGCGATTTGAAACAAGTTTCTTGCATTTGTTGTTACTGGAATCACAGGTAGTTATGGTAAACAGGGCCACTTACATTGTTGAAATGAATGAAACTAACAATTTAACAAGAAGAAACTATGCTGTTTTAGAGTCAAACCGTTGAAAAGCCTATATAGCCTTATATAGTTGTTAATTCATGAAGGGTGTCCCTCTGTTTTTGCAGGTGTTGTATCCAAATTCATCTGTTGAAGTTTGTTTCAAAAGCAACCCATCTGACACTAAACAAGACAGTCGTTCTTTGGAAAGTATTTTTGGTTCAGACTTAAAATGTCAATACTATCTTATAAAACATCACCTGGATCAGGTCTACATGCCTCTCTGCCAAACATCTAGCCCACTTCAAACTGCCATGTTTTAATTGAATTCATGGCAGGTACACATTATACCGTGAGTCATCACAATGTCCAGCCTTTTATATAAAATGAACATTCCAAAGACATCGTGAGGCAAAGGGGAATTCAAATCAGTTGATTTTTTCAAATATTTTAGGAGCGATTAATCATAATATTTTCTGGCTTGTCTGTTTATGCTTTCAGATAGAAGAGGTGTAGAAGATGGTCTCTATGATTCGTAACATCTCTTCTGACTCCATGCATGTTTAAATTATGAATACCAACTTCTGCCTTCTAACAGGCAATTTAGAGTCCCTTTGTACATACAACAGGCTTAAGAACTCTTTTATACATCACTCTGTTGCTAATCCAAAATCAATGTGCTGCCAATTAAGATCTGGATCCCAGGATATCATGTTTCTTTGTCATGGCTGTTGATATGTCTTCATCTTGTAGTATGTGTAATTGTTGTCTAACTCTGTGTGTATTTTTATTTTTATTTCTTATTTTGGAGCGGAGCTGCTCAGGAACACAAAATGAATTTCAGTGTAAACTGACAATAAAGTTGTATTGTATTGTATTGATTCATCTGATGCTCTCACTGTCAGGCTGAATTGTCCTTAAAATGGAAGAGAAAAAAAATATAAACATATATAACAAATGGATTCAAGTCCTACACTGTTCAGTATAACACTATAAACTGTGATTTTTGTCTAATCTTGTCTAATTATGCTGTCCTCAATAAACGTTCATACAGCTACCTTAACATTATATTCTCTAGCAATACATTCTCCAAGGATCAGGCAGGTTGTTGTGTTTGGCAGATTTTAAAGAAGGAAAATATATCATTTTGTATAACTGGAAAACGACGCAAAAATACAAGCATGAATAATAATACAAGTATCTTTGTAAGCACTAAATATATCTTGTACATCAGTATAGAGAAAAAATTAAAATGATGTCGATGCATGAAGATGAAAATACAACTGTAAATGCCATCAATGCTTTAACGACCAAAGATGAATACATCTATATGCAGTTGACAATAACCTAACCATCAAACAACTTTACTCAAACCAAATATATATTAATATAAACGTGAATATACATGACACAACACTTTTTTTAGAGCTGCTTTTATTGTTTGATTAATGTGGGTATTTTAGAGTGCGAATTTTCATAGTATGTGTATTTCCTTTTAAAAAACTGTAAAATGTCTGAGTGCAAAAAACGCTGTATCAATAAAATGTGAAACGGTGTGCAACAGGCTTTGAGTTATGTTTTCTCGTTTGGTGGGTGTGTCTCTGGTTTATTGGCTGTGTTACAGATGATACACAATCAGCAGAGACGTGTCTGTAAACGTGGTAATAAAAGAGCAGAGCACTTGCACACACTATACTATTTCTTTTTTCGACATACTATGACTTTTTCCGACATACTATACTATGCTTTTTTATCACTTTTTCCGGCAAACTATACTATGACTTCTTTTATAACTTTCTTCAACATACTATATTATGACTATATCATAACAATTTTTGACATACTATACTAAACTTTTTTATCACTTTTTTTGACATATTATGACTATATCATGAACTTTTTCATGAAAGTTTTCGCTTACTGACTATTTTCAACATACTATACTATGACTTTTTTGACATACTATACTATCACTTTTTTTTATCACTTTTTAAAACATACTATACAATGACTTTTTTGACATACTATACCATCACTTTTTTATTACTTTTTTCGACATACTATACTATGACCTTTTTATCACTTATTTTGACCAATTATACTCTGACTTTTTCATAATTTTTTTCGACATACTATACTATGACTTTTTTTATCAGTTTTTTCAACTTACTATTCTATGACTTTTTCATCATTTTTTTCGACATACTATTCTACGACTTTTTTATCACTTTTTTTCTACATACTATACAATTACTTTTTTATCACTTATTTCGACCAACTATACTATCACTTTTTTATCACTTTTTTCGACATACTATACAATTACTTTTTTATCACTTTTTTCAACATAATATACTATGACTTTTTTATCACTTATTTCGACAAACTATACTATCACTTTTGTATCACTTTTTTCGACATACTATTTATTTTTAATTTAATTTAATTTATTTTATCTCGAACAATCAACAATGTTGCAAAACATAAAAAACATAAAATAAAACACAAACAATCAGAATCTAACAACAAAAAACAAAAAAAGAAAATATAAAAAGGACTAGTTCGAGAAGGAGCAGGCAGAAGCAAATAGCTTATTTGGTCCTTCCCCTTATTTCCCAAAATCATATTATACAAAGTAAAATAGATATGCAAATACAGCATACAATCTTTCAGTCTTACAATAATTTACAACAATACAATAATATACAACAATACCTTTAAATTACAAATTACAATCCTATGTTTCAGTTTATTCTTTTCTGTATTGATCAAGTAATGATGTCTTTAATTTATTTTTGAACTGAATGATATTATGGCTCTGTTTGATATCATTGTTCAGTCCATTCCATAAGGTCACCCTACAAACTGAAACACACATGCTTTTAACAGTAGTTCGCACAAGAGGTTGCTTAAACATACAATAACTTCTTAGATGATATCCCCCATTTCTTTCATTAAACATTGCACATATGTTACATGGTAAATTATTTTCTTTAACTTTAAACATCAATTGTGCAGTTTTAAATGTAACAATGTCCATAAATTTCAGCAAATGTGAATTAAAGAAAAGATGATTAGTGTGTTCATAATACCCAATGTGATTTATTATCCTAATTGCTCTTTTTTGCAATACGCATAGGATAAACTATTTGGGTCCTAAAACTGACCCCTGTGGAACGCCACAGGAAATATTAAGACTCGTTGACCTGTGATTACCCATTTGAACAAACTGACTCCTGTTTTCAATATAGTTTTTTATCCAGTTAAAGGGCCACACCTCTTATGCCATACCTTTCCAATTTTTTTAACAGGATTTTGTGATCAACAGTATCAAAAGCTTTTTTTACATCTATGAAAACCCCCACTGCGTAGTTTTTATTTTCAATAAAATGTGTTAATCTTTCAACTAACTCAATAAGTGCCATAGACGTCGCTCTACCGGATCTGAATCCATACTGACTCTCCATTAGTAAATGTTTTTTATCGATGAAGTTATCTAACCTTTTGACAAATAGTTGTGATGGAAGTTTTCCTTTGATAAAATCAAAACGAATAACGACCATTTGAGAATTAAACCAAAGTTTGGTCTTTGAGTATTTATTTACATTTGCAAATGGAGAAAACAGTTTTAAAGGTACACGCAGCACAACTGAAAAGAATTGTGAAGTATATTCTGCTGTCACTGTCAGAGAATGTGCTGTGGTTGTCAGAGAAGAGATCAGTATCACTGCTGTCTTCTGAAATGATTTTAAACAGCAGGCTACAATACCAATATGTAGCTTCTGGTTTTTCCTCCTTGGAAAAACTTCTAGTTTTTCTCCTCTCTCAATGTGTTGCAAACAGTGAGAAAAACTCCAGTTTTCCCTGATTGATTTCAGAGATAGCACAGAAACGCCGACTGTCAGGCTGATCTCTGAATCGATTTCCCTCGTAGGTGACTCAGCAGAAGATCTGCTCGTCACTTGTTGCAGGTTGTAGAAAAACCTGTCCTCTTTTCCTCCGGAACCTTTTGTAGTGATGCGTGTATCCAAGTGACTCTCCCTGGAACCTTTCACTGCCCTGTGTCTGGAACGATCGCGATGTTCTCTTTCACCGTCTATCTGCCAATCCTTCCTCCTGAAGTTGTTATCACCACAGAATCCCCAGGCTTGACACCTGCATTCTCATGGCCAAAAGAGCAGAAGAAAATTCTCACGCAATAACCTACCCTAACCTATCATTTCCCTTATACTGCCGTGGAAGAAATAGGTGTTTTTTATTATGGGCCTCTCCCTACCTATGTATAAATAAAGAAAAAAATTTTTTAGAGCAAAATTCTTCGGAGCAAATCGGAACCAATGAAACAAAAACAATTACTATTGCATCCCCTTACACTACTGTATCAATCAGGGGTAGGGTTGGGTACCGAAACTCGGTGCCAATAGGGAACCGGTGCCGACGTAAACGGTAGTAACGAGACCGAATAAGAACGAAAGTTTCGGTGCCTCATTTCGGTGCTCGACTATACACTACACCTGACAGCATGTAACGTTAGCCTACCTTTAGCTAGCAGCTGGATTAATCACGGTTAAAATGCTGACAGCTAACGTTAAACAGTGTAAAGTGTGACTGTATTTCACTGTGGAGGACTTCTACAGCGGGATGTAACAGTCTGCTCTGCAGCGCAGCAGTTGCCGTTGTCGCAATTCATAGATATACAGTATGTTTATATGGTCGGAATTAAACAACACAGACGGTGCGTTCACTCGCAGCTGCCGTTGTTGGAATTAAACAACACAGACGGTGCGTTCACTTGCAGCTGCCGTTGTCGGAATTAAACAGCACAGACGGTGCGTTCACTTGCAGCTCCCATTGTCGGAATTAAACAACACAGATTCACCTAAAACATTTGTGGTGCATTCACAGTAATTGTAAAATACCCTTTTCCCATCTGGGGTTCAACAGCAATTTACTGGTGTAATAAGTTATTGTTATTGTTATAGTTATTACATTATTATTAAATCTTTAATTTTGACCATGGCCTTAGCAATAGACAATTCACTGACTGTTGTTTACTACACTTATTTTTTTTCTTCTTCTTTTTTTTTTACTTTATTGAAAAGTACCGGTTCAGGCACCGTTTAGGCACCGGCACCGTTTTAAAAGTATTGATTTAGCACCGGAATCGAAAAAAAACCAAACGATACCCAACCCTAATCAGGGGGTAGATGATCCTTTTGTTTACAGTTGAACTATCAATTTTGTCAATTTTGTTCTCAGTTAAGCAGATTTTTTCTTTAAATGTACAGTTGTTAACTATTCTAGCACTTTGGTTATTCAAGGTCTTTTAAACTGGAGCTATAGTGATGTCACAAGTGTTTCAAAGTCTTTAGAAAAATGATTTAACACTATTTATTTCCCTTGCTACTTTATTAAACCCCTTATTTATCATTGCTATACTATATCCCTCCTTTTTGAGACATGACAAAGCTCATGACTCAAAAGCAATATAAATAATCTGTTTAATATTCTAATCTTTAACATTGTTCTAGGTTTTACAGCAAATCCT
The DNA here is from genome assembly GCF_004354835.1 of Perca flavescens. NCBI lineage: Eukaryota > Metazoa > Chordata > Actinopteri > Perciformes > Percidae > Perca > Perca flavescens. The sequence continues at coordinate 1,566,999 of NC_041346.1, forward strand.
GTTTATCCGTAACAAAAGTTCAATAAATAATTTCTTTAGGGGAATTTTTACCTCAGTAAATTTTTCAACGTCGACATCAACTAATTTAGTTAAAACAATTTGTGATATAGCAACTCAAAAACTCATTAGAGTATGATATGAAATGTACTGCTTTTAGGATTAAATCTCATTTAAACCTTCATTTATTCAATATCACCATTAAACTAAGACGAATTACCCAAAATACATTGTTTATGTCATTTCTTATCTCCAGTTTACAAACCAAAGTAACACTAATTACTATCTGCTAGTTCCAAGAATCATTACAACTTAAACTTTTTAGCCTTCTATTTATCCAAATCGTTACCTGTTATGGGAAGCATCATATCATATAACATTCAACAAAAATGTATATCAAAATCCTTTCTTTAAACCAAAATTTCACTTGTACTACTGTACTACTCATGTTTGGTTTAAGCTTGTCCCTTATCTCTGTGTGGTGTGTGTGTGTGTGTGTGTCTCCTCCTCTGGCTGTCCTCTGTCAAAGAAAGAAGGATCTCTCCAGGGTACATATAAACACACTGTTATTCTTTTTGTAATTTATGGCATCATTAATTAACAACTCAATGTATTCCTCATAAAGGTGTGTCAAGGTGTACAGTTTACCATCACCCAGAACTATAAAACGATATTTACTGTCTTTTCTACTGGAACACTGAGGAAAGAAAAACGTTAGACGAAACAACAGAGAATCAAAACCTTTAACATTCCCTGCAGAATGTTATGTTTAGCTGTGGGAGACATTAGGTGCTTGAGCATGGACCCACTGCATTTACTGCTTGAAGGTCCTGAATGAAACAAACTTTAACATTTGTAATAAAAAAGATTCTTCTTATTTATGTTAATTGAGAGAATAAGTGTACGTGTTGGAGAATCTAAACACGGAACTATAAACCCCATCCGTCAATAAAGAGTTAAAAACTTCTGTCGATTACTTCCTGTTTTAGCGTGTACTGATGTTTCTGGGGCCTGTAGTCCGAACGCAGCTTGATGACTACAGGCTGACAATTTGTCTATCAATCCACGTCACATTTGTGTGTTTTGCCCCGAGATAACGCTGTACCTGAGACAAAAGGTGGTGAAACATCAGTAGATAAAATGTCGTTTTAACCGTGTGAATATGCATCTATTGTAGTCATAGGTTCACCGAATATGTAAAACACTGTGAATACAAGGCCTACGCTGTCGTATAGGTTTTCTATAGTCTCCTGTCAATGGAGACAAATAAAAACATTATCAGTAATGTCAGTCCAGTCAGTCAATTTTTAAAAATAGTTACAAGGTGTCTAATTTGTTCAAATTAAAAAAAAACGTTTCAACGTAATCTTCATCAGGGTCAAAAGGTGACAAAAGGAATGCATGTAATATTTGTGATTCCTTAAACTTAACTACAGGTGTCCCAATTTGTTACCGTAATCAGGAGATTAACAGACTGACATGGTACGTGTTACATTAAAATTTGTAAACAAATACGTACTTTTAGGCTGCAACAAAAATATGTCAGCCAAAGAGTGATTTTTGTCAAACCGCACAACTTTAAAGCCAGTGGGCAAAAGAATAAACATTCCTAAGACCCGTGGGTGAAAGAATGTCTTCAATTTCAAATAGACATTTTCAAATGCAATCTGCATAACAAATTTACAGGACACTCAGATGGAAGGGAGAAAGAAACAATGAACATTTTCCTTTCTTATCTAGTTCAGGATCCTAAGGATCTGAATATACTCAAATCATAAGAATGGTGAACTTCTCTGAGATAACCATTCTTCTAACCATTTCTCTAAGGGAAGAGCTTCTGATTTGAAGAATAAAACTTCACTAAACCCAAACTGTTGCTCCCGAATCAACTAAAAATCCAATTTTCTTCCCTTGTATAATTAACACCATGATAGGCAATTTGTATACACACCAGACAAACACATTGAATACTTGGACATATTTTCCAAAAGTTATTTCTGTTTGTCGTGCTGTTTTTACGTCTAATTTGATCTGTATATCGTGTGGGGAGTGTTTGTAGTGTGCAGAAAGCATGTCTTCATTGCAAGCATGCGTATGTACGTGTATGTCTGTATGAACTGTTTTTAGGGATCTGGCAGTCCCAGCATCGGGGGAGACTGCAGAGCCAGTTTCATATTCACGAACGCTTCAATAACTTTGGCAGCAAAAGTCTTACAGTGACATCAGGAACGTGTACAGACATTCTAGGTGACCGGCTCAAGTAAAAATCTAATTGCTAACACTAAACTGAACAAGCTGCTATTCTGTTCATTTTACATGAAAACAGCACTGCACCAAAAACCTTTTCCTGAGGGATAAAAAGCAGATGCAGCCTTGAGTGATGTATTGGTTGTCAGGTTTCATGCAGTCAGAGGCAGGGCTGATTACAGACGCCGCCTCAGTGAGGTCATTTTAGCCACACTGGAATTAACGTGGTTACGTCAGTTGAACATTAGGAGAAATTCTCAATCCGTCAGGTGTTGAGGTTAAACCAATGTTAAAAGTGCACATCAAATCATTACCTAAACCAAATAAGTGGAACCTTCATACACCAAGAATTGTTTTTCCCATGTACAGGAGAGAGGAACAGAACATTGTTCTCTTACTGTTTGATCTGTAACCCCAATTGACCAAATAGAATGACCAAATAATCTTCAGTGTCAAATCTATAGCGCTAATAATCAAGTTATGTGAGTGGAACCTCTTTAACTTTACACTCAGTAGTAGGCATCTTCTTCTAGGTATCAGAAGATAAGTAAGGGTTAATGGTTTAACTGAATAGATTATTTTTCAGAACTTTCTAACCTATCAATTGTCCCTTATAGCAAAAACAAAAACAGTGTATCAGTGCAAAGCATTTCTTCATTGCATGAAGCGAGAGTGTTTGTGTGATAGCACTACCTTCCTCAGCTTTTGGACTCAGTCAAACAGAGGGACAAGTGTTGTTCTTTGTCGGAGGTGTTTTTTGCTTTTTCTTCGGGCATTTACATACCCAATGTCCAAAGTCCTTGCAGTACAAACACTGGTCTCGGTTGTAGGGCTCACCATTTTGCCCACGGTACCCGCCTCGGCCTCTCTCTGGCTCGACCACGTCCTTTGTGGGAGCAGCCTTTTTTTTCTTTGGGTCCGCGCTCCATATGTTGCCCACCAGCCTGTTGTAACATGCAGACAAACGCTTCAAACATGGTTTTCTCACGTACTCGTTGGTCTTTCCACCCGATGCAGGTGTGACTGATGCTGTTGGTCCTGTCCGATTGTTGAGTCCGTGTCCTCTTCGTCCCTCCGTTTCTCCAGCTCGTCTTCCTGATTTTTAGAGAAAGCTCAGAAATAGGCTTTGGTTAGAACTGATGAGGTTATTGGTGCATGTGTGTTTGCATTCTTTCCCTAGATCACTGTTTTCTTAAAACATTCTTTGTTTTTCCTGTAGGCTACTCAGTAGTTTTAAATCCGCTGTCTTAATTATTGATTTTCCTATTAATTTTCTTTCTACTTCTTCTAAAATCTTGCTTTAACATTCTCAGTGTCTTTGTAAACAAAGATCCGTTTCTCGGAAAGCCAAAGCTTTATGACCAGTTATGACAGACATCGCAAACATTCCGGTCCATATTTATGAGTCATTTCACCCACTATGGGTCCAGTTGCATCACTGGAACAGGACATTCCGTTTCCCATAATTGATTCTTGGACTTTATAGTATACTATGTCTTGGTCGATGTGATCGTCACCACACCGCGAGGTTATTTGTTCGGGAAACTTGCGTGAAAACCCGTGTACAGCCCTGCGGACAAAATCAACTTAATAGTCAAATAACTCAACCTATTTAGTATGTTTTGCCTTGTTGCAGTCTGTCTCTAAATAATCAAGAGGCTCTCTTAGAGTAACGTTACAACCCAGACCGTCCTGCAGGTTGTCCTTAAAGGGTCCAGAACTCGTTTAGAGTTTAGACTATTTGTTTTTTGTTCGGGAAACTTGTATGAAAAACCCGGTGCGACCCTGCAGTCAAAAATCTCTTAAATAGTTAACTATTTTTGGTTTTGTTTTACTCTGCAGTCCGCCTCTGTAATCAAGAAACGTGCTATCAGTTTCGTAGATTAATTCTTTAGGCCTTGCCTACTGTTCTGCCAGTTCTCTTACTGGTCTTGTCCGTCAATCAATTGTCTTATCACCATATGAGAATTCAATCATAAATATGTCCGACGTTGTCCGTGTCTGCCAAAAGATGTCATTCATAACCTCAGTTATATCTTTGTCCTATCTAATGACCCAAAAAAAATACCCAGTTACTCACTTCCCAAAAGTCAGAATTAGTTTCATTTATTCTCTTTAGTTAAGAGAATGATTTTGCCAATTATTCATTACTTAATTTGTTTAGCAACGGTTGCTTGTTTAGAATGTTTTGAACAAATCTTGAATTCACAATCCAATTGTAATTAATCAATTTTATCTTACCGTGCTGCTTGAAATCTCTTCCTGTTCGTTTTTGACGGAGTGGAAAACAGTCAAGAGCTCTCCGCGGTCCTAACCCTCTTCTCTCTGAAAAACCTTTTTAAGGTTAGAGGTATGAGGCAGGTGATTTTTGATCCCTGGATAGCCAGTCATCAGAGACCCAACGGAGCTCTTTTCTCTGTTAACTCAACCGTCCTGCTAGACAACGCCAAATTGTGGTGGAAGTTTTCCTTGAAGCAGCAGCGTTAGTGATATTCATGATAAAATCAAAACAAATAACGACTGTTTGAGAATTAAACCAAAGTTTGGTCTTTGAGTATTTATTTACATTTGCAAATGGAGAAAACAGTTTCAAAGGTACACGCAGCACAACTGAAAATGTCTTTCTAACCTAAAATCTAAACATCCAAACATCATATAGTGAAGACCTCTGTTAAGCCACCCCTCTAAATGTGTCTTTTAGTACGGCCATAGTTGAAGAGAGGACATCATTAACAGTCACACCATTGTCTCACCTTCCCCTCTGCTCTCTGTTCTTAACATTAGCCTAAACAACAGTTTTATCTCAGGAGACAGAAACCTACGTAGTTCTCACTGTTGTAAACAGTCATCGGCCTTCTCCACTTCTATCTAAGCAAAAAGTCAACAATGTGAGGAGCTTCAAGCTAGTAGAACTAAATAACTCTCTAGGCTATAGTTCACGGTTGCCAACTATTTCACTTGGAGTCTTTTGAATCTACACATGAAGAAGCTAAATCTTGTGGCGTTATAAAACAATCAAACCAATGGTTAATATCATTAAACAAATGGTTAAAATAAAATTTGCCACCACATAGTTTTTCAAGTATTTTTGAGAATTGTGAAACCAAAATATTGGTCTATAGTTTTTTTTATCACTTCTTTCGACATACTATACAATTACATTTTTATCCCTTTTTTTCGACATACTATACAATTACTTTTTTAACACTTTTTTCAATATACTATACTATTGCCTTTTTGACATACTATACTGTCTTTATTATTACTTTTTACACAAACTAAACTATGACTTTTTTATTACTTTTTTCGACACACTATACAATGACTTTCCTCACGTTTTTCGACATGCTATATTACCTTTTTCGACATACTATACTATGACTTTTTTTATCACTTTTTCTGACATACTATACTATGACTTCTTTATCGCTTTTTTCGACATACTATACAATTACTTTTTTAACACTTTTTTCAATATACTATACTATTGCCTTTTTGACATACTATACTGTCTTTATTATTACTTTTTACACAAACTAAACTATGACTTTTTTATTACTTTTTTCGACATACTATACAATGACTTTCCTCACGTTTTTCGACATACTATATTACCTTTTTTGACATACTATACTATGACTTTTTAATCACTTTTTCTGACATACTATACTATGACTTCTTTATCGCTTTTTTGACATACTATACAATTACTTTTTTGTCACTTTTTTCAACATACTACACTATGACTTTTTTATCATTTTTTTCGACATAGTATACTATCACTCTTCTATCACTTTTTTTGACATACTAAAATATTACTTTTTTCAACAAACTATACTATGACTTTATCACTTTTTTTGACATACTATACAATTACTTTTTTATCACTTTTTTCGACATACTATACTATGACGTTTTTATCACTTTTTTGACATACTATACTATAACTATTTTATCACTTTTTCTGACATACTATACTATGACTTCTTTATCACTTTTTTCAACATAATATACAATTTCTTTTTTGTCACTTTTATCGCCAAACTATACTATCACTTTTTTAATCACTTTTTTGGACATACTATAATATTACTTTTTTTCGACAAACTATACTATCACTTTTTTATCACTTTTTTCGACATACTAAACTATAACTATTTTATCACTTTTTTTGACATATTATACTATGACTTTTTATTAATTTTTTCAACATACTTTTTCGACATACTATACTTTTTCAACAGTCTATGCTATGATTTTTTATAAATGTTTTCAACATACTATACTAATACTTTTTTGTCACTTTTTTCGACATTCTAGCTCTGACTTTCTTCGACATACAAAACTATGAATATTTAATCACTTTTTTCAACATACTATACATGACTTTTTGACATACTATGCTGTCTTTATTATTAGTTTTTAAACTAAACTATGACTTTTTTATTACTTTTTTCGATATACTATACTATGACTTTTATCACGTTTTTCGACATACTATACGATTACCTTTTTCGACATACTATACTATGACTTCTTTATCACTTTTATTGACATACCATACAATTTCTTTTTTACCATTTTTTTTACATACTATACTATGACTTTCTTCGACATATTATACTATGACTTTTTTCGACATACTATAATATCACTTTTTTATCACATTTTTCGACATACTATACTATCAATTTTTATTAATTTTTCAACATACTTTACTATCACTTTTTTATCTCTTTTTTGACATTCTATGCTATGATGTTTTATAAATGTTTTCAACAAACTATACTAATACTTTTTAGTTACTTTTTTCGACATTCTAGCTCAGACTTTCTTCGACATACAAAACTATGAATATTTAATCACTTTTTTCAACATAGTATACTATCACTTTTTTAACACTTTTATCGATATACTATACTATGACTTTTTGAAATACTATACTGTCTTTATTATTACTTTTACACAAACTAAACTATGACTTTTTTATCACTTTTTCTGACATACTATACTATGACTTCTTTATAGTATAAAGAAAACTTTTGGAACACTTTTTTCGAAATACTATACTATTGCCTTTTCGACATATCACACTATGACTTTTTCATCTCTTTTTTTGACACATCCTATGACTTTTTATCACTTTTTTCGGATACTATACAATTCCTTTTTTATCACTTTTTATTCCTTTTTTTAACATACTACACTATGACTTTCTCATCACTTTTTCGACAAACTATACTATCACTTTTTTATCACTTATTTTGACATTCTATACAATTACCTTTTTATCACTTTTTTTGACATACTATATAAATATTTTATCACTTTTTTCGACATACTATACTATGACTTTTTATTAATTTTTTAACATACTTTACTATCTATGCTATGATTTTTTGAAATACTATTTATTATTACTTTTTACACAAACTAAACTATGACTTTTTTATTACTTTTTTTGATATACTATGACTTCTTTTCACTTTTTTAACATACTATACTATGATTTTTATATTTTTGTTCAACATGCTATACTATGACTAAATTATCACTTTTTTCGACATACTACACTATGACTTTTTTTGACATACTACATTATGACATTTTTGTCACTTTTTTCGACATACTTTACTATGACTTTCTTATCACTTTTTTCAACATACTATACTATGACTTTCTTCAACATACTATGCCATGACATTTTTCAACATACTATACCATGACTTTTTTCTCACTTTTTTCGACTTTCTTCGACATACAATACTGAATATTTTATCACTTATTTCAACATACAATACTATGACTTTTTATCACTTTCTTCGACATACTATACTGTGACTATTTTATCACTTTTTTTCAACATCTATACTATTACTTTTTTATCACTTTTTTCAAGATACTATACTATGACTTTCTTCGACATACTATACTATCACTTTTTTCGACATACTATACTATCACTTTTTTATCACTTTTTTCGACATACTATACTATGACTTGTTTATCACTTTTTTAACATACTATACTATGACTTTTTTATCACTTTTGTCGACATACTATACTATGACTTTCTTCGACATCAGTGTTGTAATGTAACGGAGTACAAATACTTTGTTACTGTACTTAAGTAGAAATTTCACGTATCTGTACTTTACTTATGTCAACTTTCACTTTTACTCCACTATATTTCCTAGATAAAATGTATACTTTTACTCCGTTATATTTCCACTAAGAATCTTCGTTACTCGTTACTAAAAAATAAAATTAGAAGAAATGTGTGTGACTGCAATTAGGGAGGTTTGGCGAATCACTGCTCCTAGATTGCATTACGCACACCGTACGCTCTATTTCAGCGCTTGTTTGTTGCTAAAGGAGGAGGAGGACGCACAACTGAAACTGCCATGGAAGCACGAGCACCTACTGGAGAACCTCCCGTTATCGTAGACAACCACCCCGACGATAGTGGTGAACTCGGTGAACAGGGTAGTGGTGAAGATAACGTCATACACACGTTGCCGTATTTGCAAGAAATGTTTCTGTACATTGATGTCAGCTCTAAAAATATGCTGTTTGTTCTTTGAACGTAAGAGAATTGTGCCTGAAAAGTCCTAGAAAAGAATGTGATTTTGATTTGATGAGTGAGATTAAGAAGATATGGGAACCCTGAATATGCTTTATGCTTTACTATAAGAAAGCCACAATAAAGTTCACAATAAAAGTTCTTACCACTTCCTTTAAAAAAAAAAAAAACTTTTACTTTTACTTCAAATACTTAAGTACATTAAATATCAGAAAATTACTTTTGATAATTAAGTACAGTATATATCAGATACTTTAAGACTTTTACTTAAGTAATATTCTAAAAGGTAACTTTCACTTCTACTAAAGTCTATTTCTAGTACGATACTTGTACTTTTGATTGTATTGCTTTCTAGTACTTTATACAACACTGTTTGACATACTATACTATCACTTTTTTAACACTTTTTTGACATAATATACTATCACTTTTTTAAACACTTATTTCGAAATACTATACTATGACTTCTTTATCACTTTTTTCAACACACTATAATATCACTTTTGTCACTTTTTTCAACACACTATACTATCACTTTTTTATCACTTTTTTCAACATACTATACTATCACTTTTTTCAACATACTATAGTATAGAAAAAAGTCATAGTATACTATGACTTTTTTCGACATACCATACTATCACTTTTTTATCCCTTTTTTCAAATTACTATAATATCACTTTTTGTCACTTTTTCAACATACTATACTATCACTTTTTTATCACTATGTTCGACATAATATACTATAAATTTTTTATCCCTTTTTTCGACATGCTATACTATGACTTCTTTATCACTTTCTTCAACATACTATACTATGACTTTCTTCGACATACTATACTGTCACTTTTTTATTACTTTTTTCAACATATTATATTGACTTTTGTCACTTTTTTTGACACACTATATCACTTGTCACTTTTTTCGACATACTATGACTTTCTTTGACATATTATACTATGACTTTCTTCGATATAATATTCTATGACTTTTTCGACATACTATACTATGACTTTATCACTTTGACATATTATACTATGATTTTTTTACTACTTTTTACTACATTATATCATATGACTGACTTTTTTCAACATACTATATTATGTCTTTACTTTTTTCGACGTACTACACTATGACTTTTTTATCACTTTATTCAACATACTGTACTATGACTATTACTTTTTACTACATTATATAATATGACTTTGACATACAATACTGAATATTTTATCACTTTCTTCAACGTATTATAATATGACTTTCTTCGACATACTATAACTACTTTATCACTTTTTTTTTTTTTTCACAGACTTTTATCACTTGTCATTTTTTTTTAATCACTTTTTTTCAACATAGGCAAGGCAGCTTTATTTGTAGAGCACATTTCAGCAACAGGGCAATTCAAAGTGTTAAAAACATTAAAGATCAGTTAGAAAAAGATTAAAAAACAAATTAAAACATTAAAAAGACAAGAATAAATTTGACAGTGCAGTATAAGAAATTAAACAAAGAGCGGTTATTGAGTGTCATACAGTGTCATCAATGCAACTTCAGTATAACAAATGAACAGAGGCACTGCAAGCCAGTTCTGAATCAGCTGCAGCTGTCTGATTTTTTAGGGAGACCTGTAAAGACACAGTTACAGTAGTCAAGTCTAGTGAAGATAAAAGCATGTGTCACAAAGGTCTTTTACAATTCCCAGGCTTGAATCACACTCAGAGACGTTGGATTTAGTCAAAATTATCTTTAAGTTTCTTTTCATTTCACTCAGAAAATTTACATTTCCAGTTTTTCCGCCTCCTTCGTGTCATTATCCAAATGCGCTCCTGGTGTGTTGGAGCGCGTTCCGTGTTCCTCCAGCATCTCTCCTGATGATGAGATCTGCCTCAGGTGCGCTGGGAGGAGTCTTCAGTTCTGTGCCAGGCAAACCAAAACACCACACACACACACACACACACACACACACACACACACACACACACACACAACATAAGAAAACTCTGGCTGCCTGGCTCCACTTTGTGACACATGGACAAGTTTTTCCCAAATCCTGCTGAGACACAAGTCCTTTAACCCATGATATATTTTTAAGGTAGTAATAGGCTGACTTTGTAACTGTCTTAATGTGGCTGTTAAAATTCAGGTCTGAGTCCATGACTACACCAAGATTTCTGGCTTTGTCTTTGTCATCTGAAGCTGAGTGCTGACCTTTAATCGTTCCTCTTTTGCTCCAAAAACAACCACCTCATTTTTTTCATCTTTTAACATACATACTATACTTTTACTTTTTTATGACTTTTTTTGACTTACTATACTGACTTATCACTTTTTTTCTGTCAAACATTATGCTCTGACTTTTTTAATCACTTTTTTTCAACATACTACACTGACTTTTTTATTACCTTTTTCGACATACTATACTATGACTTTCATCACTTTATTCTATTGAATTAGATGTAAAGTTCTTTAATTGCTGACTGCGTGAGCCCCACAGCGCAGAAGAAATTGTCGGAGGACTCCAAGAAGACACCAGAGATTGATGTTTACTCCATCCAGATTTATTTGCAACAGTTACATGTTAACAAGTAAACCGAGATACTGCGGATACATCAACTGTCCCCATGTAATAGACAATCGAGAAGACAACTGAAGTGTCATTCAACATGCAAATACACAATGAGTTATTGATTTCTTCATATAAATGTAATATACAGTACAAATAAAACGCCAAACTTTGCAAAGGGCATTCAAGCACACTTAACTGAATGCAGTAAACCGCACACTTGTTTTCACCACAGATCAGCAGACTTTAATTTACACCTGGGCTAGACAGGCTTGTATCCACCCGTACCAATCAGCTAACTCAACAGCTTACCCCTGAGACCACGAGTCAATTACTGTTGCTGCAGCTTTAAAACCCACTAAAAGCTTGCATATATAAACAGTAAATATGCCTACAGACACAAATAGACAAGACTACACAGAAAACATGAGTGACCACTTAACTCTCAGAGTTCTCAAGACACTTCCCGGGGTCTGAGCTTGTGGTGCTGGCCGACCTGGCTCATGTGCAATCGGAGCATGTAGGTGGGTTACGTTAGTCCAGCGCTGGACTAACGGAGCGGCTGACAGAGCTGGGGAATAGACAGTCCTAACCTGTTGCCAACGGACCCCCCCCCCCCGTGAGTGTAACACGATGCCACTCGCTCTGCTTCATCAGTTCAGCGTCTCAGCAATCAAGTCCAGCTGAGACTGATCACTTTTTTTTTTTTTTTTAAACCTCTTTTTATTGAGAAATACAGATTATGAACAGACACATCGTTACAGATATGAGTTTTTCCTTTTTCTTGCACATAACAATCCCCTCTCAACCCACCCCATCCCACCCTGACTGGACCAAATAAGAAATAATTAACAATGCAGACAGTTATAAAGAAAATACATACTTAGAATTGAAACATAAACAAATATGATTACCGTGAAGGATGGCACGCCTTCAAAACTCTGACGACACACCATAGGGGAATACTATAGCCAGGTGTCTATACAGTATATAGTGTAGCTGGAATATGGAGGGGGGCAGTCAATCCTTCAGAGTCGGCCAGGTTGGTCACTCACTACACCGGTAGGGCCTGGAGGTTGCTAAAGTATGACAACAGAGATTCCCACACTGAGAGGAATTTGTTAGAGCCTCTTATTGTAAATTTAATCTTCTCTAGATGTAAAAACAGCATTACATCCTTAAGCCATTGTGCTGCAGTGGGCAGGGAGCTTGACTTCCAAAGTAGCAAAATACGTCTACGTGCCAGTAAAGAGACAAATGCTATGATGTTGAGTTGATTTTGTGTCAAGTTTGTGCCTTCATCTGGTACACCAAATATGGCAATTGTAGCGCATGGTTCTAAAACTGTCCCAAGCACTTCAGACATTACATCAAATATAGTTGACCAGTATCGTGCTAGTTTATGGCATGACCAAAACATGTGTGTCAAGTCTGCTACATTAACATGACATCTTACACATTTGCTATCAACATTAGGATAGAATGAGGATATCTTAGCTCTACACCAGTGTAGGCGGTGAAGAACTTTGAATTGAATTAGACCTAGTCTTGCACAGGAAGTGCTACTGTTCACTCTTGTTAGAGCTTTAGTCCAAACGTCTTCTGAGATTCCAGTTCCAAGTTCCTCCTCCCACGCAGTTCTGATCTTGTCTATGTTGACATCATCAAGTAACATAATCATCGAATATGAATGGGCTGTGAAACCTTTCAACCCAGAAGGAACTTCTAAAAGTGAGTCCACTAGGGATTTCTCCGGGAGAGCAGGAAATTGTGAGCTATGGCTCTTAGCAAATTGGCGGGCTTGAAAGTAACGGAATAAGTCAGTTTTTTGAAGGTCATATTTAGAACTCAAGTCATTGAAACTAGAAAATATGCCATTCCTGTAAAGATCCCCAAATCTGTGGATCCCTTTCCTATGCCATCCTGCAAAGGTCTGGTCTAATTTGGCTGGTAAAAACGTGTGATTGTTACACAGCGGGCTCTGAATCAAAAGTGTTCTCTTCGTGTTAGCATGCTCTCTAAACTGAGTCCATATTCTGAGAGTGGAGATGACCACTGGGTTAGATGTAAACTAAAAAATCTTGATAGGGAGGCTAGATGTCACCAGAGCGTGTAGAGAGGTTGACACACATGACCTGCTCTCCAACTCGCACCAATCTGTATCTGGAGATTGCACCCAATGTGTTATTTTGTGGATGTTTGCTGCCCAGTAATAGCTCCGAAAATTAGGGAGGGCCAACCCACCTACTGCCCTTGGTCGCTGGAGTAGGGCTTTACCTATCCTAGGAATCTTACCGTTCCATATGAATCTTGAAATTAACGTGTCTATCTGATGGAAAAAGGATTTTGATAAGAAAATAGGGAGACATTGAAACAAAAATAGAAACCTTGGTAATATATTCATTTTGACACAGTTCACTCTGCCAGCTAAGGTCAAATGTAAGATATCCCACCTTTGTAAATCTGATTTAAGTTTGGCAATGAGTGGGGCAAAGTTCCCATCAAAAAGATCTTCGAAGACAGGAGTTATATTAGTGCCCAAATATTTGAAACCTGACCTTGATATATGAAATGGTAGAGCATGATCTGGGATCTTCCTCGCTGATTCATTAACAGGCAAACATTCGCTTTTCGATAAATTAAGTTTGTAGCCAGAGATCTGTCCAAAAGTGTGCAGCAGTGTAAGTATTTTATTGATACCTAACAGTGGGTCTGATATGTAGAGCAACATATCATCCGCATAAAGGGATAGTTTATTTTCCACTCCCCATCTAGGAATACCCTGTATGGAGGGTGTAGATTTCAGGGCGAGGGACAATGGTTCTATTGCTAATGTAAATAAAAGTGGACTAAGTGGGCAACCTTGTCTGGTGCCTCTAGATAAGGGGAAATTTTGTGAGCGGAGCTGGTTCGTGATCACCGATGCTTGTGGGGAGGAGTAAAGAAGTTGGATCCACTGGCTAAAAGTTTTACCAAAACCAAATTGTTTCAATGCAAAGAAAAGGTAATCCCATTCTACACGGTCAAAAGCTTTTTCCGCGTCTAACGACACCACAACTTCTGGTACGACATTAGGTGAAGGACTGTAAAGTACATTTAAAAGACGTCGCACATTAGAAAATAAGTAACGCCCTCTAATGAAACCTGTCTGGTCGGTTGAAATCAGGCATGGCAAGGGTGCCTCCAATCGCATCGCTAACAGTTTCGAAAGTATTTTAACATCAGAATTTAACAGTGATACAGGTCGGTATGAACCACATTTAAATGCGTCCCTAGCAGGTTTCAGCAAAAGTGTAATAGACGCTTCGGTAAGGGATCCAGGTAATTTACCTTGGGACAAGGAATGGTTAAACATATTTAATAACAGGGGGGCTAGTTGACCAGAAAATTTCTTATAAAAATCAATAGGGAAGCCATCGGGCCCTGGGGCCTTCCCATTTTGCATTGAAGACATGGCAAAGGCAACTTCTTCAAGGCTTGGCGGCTGATCTAATTGCTCTTTTTGGCCATCAGAGAGGGTAGGAACTCGTATTTTATCAAAAAAATTCACAAAGAGTGATGTGTCTTTAAGTGATTCTGAATTATACAAATCAAAATAGTAGTCTTTAAAAATATAATTTATTTTGAGAGGATCTGTAGTCAGTTTTCCTGTCGCATCTTCGATTTGAGAAATATGTTGTGATGCCGATTTAGATTTTAGTCGATGAGCTAAAAGCCGGCCCGCCTTTTCACCATGTTCATAAAACATCACACGTGAACGCATAATAAGTTGCTCTGTTTCCGAAGTAGAAAGTAAATTATATTGAGTTTGGAGGTCAATTCTTTCTTTATAGAGTGATGGGCTTGGAGATGTGGAACACTTCATATCTAGATCAAATATCAAATCTATTAGCTGTCGTCTTTTTTTGTTCCTTTCTCTATTCTGGTAGGCCGAATATGCTATTATTTCCCCTCTAATAACCACTTTAAATGTTTCCCAAAGTAATGACGGAGAAACTGAGTCCGACTTATTAGTTTCCAAAAACCTGCTGATGGCTACAGAGATTAAATCGCAGAACTTCCCATCTGACAGTAATGTAGCATTAAAGCGCCACTGAGGACGACTAGTGTAGTTGTGATCGAAAGAGAGATCCATAAGTATGGGGGCGTGGTCTGATTCTACGATGGCGCCGTATTCAACCTTCTCCAAGCAGCCCATCAGTTTTTTATCAATAAAAAAGTAATCAATTCTTGAGTACGAGTGATTGACGTTAGAATAAAAAGAAAAGGTCTTACACTGAGGATTCAAAAAGCGCCAGGGATCCACACATGCTGCATGATCGAAAAATCTTGAAAATGTACTGGCCATTTTTCGAAAGGGTATGTATTTTAGGGTTGGATCTGTCTAAGTTGGGGTCTATGACACAGTTAAAGTCACCCCCTAAAATCAAAAAATGATAATTTAGATCTGGCAATTTACCGACAAGTTGTTGCACAAACCCCACATCATCCCAGTTAGGAGCGTACAAGTTCACTAGTATAAGCGGTGTCTGGAGGATCCGTCCGGGGACAATAACATAGCGGCCTTGTGGATCAGATGAGGTAAACTGAATTCTTTTGTGTATTAGTATTGCTGTCCCTCTTGCTTTAGAATTAAAGCTAGAGTGAAAGATTTGTCCCACCCACTGCCTTTTCAAACGTAGTTGATCAGATTTACGGAGGTGGGTTTCCTGAAGGAATATAATATCAGCTTTTAAATTCTTAAGGTGGGTAAATATTTTAGATCTCTTTACTGGACTGTTGAGCCATTTAACGTTCCATGATACAAACCTGATCGCTGACCCCCCACACCTACCCTTTAAATTGTTAGTCATAGCTACACAATAAAGTTATGAATACAGTGTGCATGACTCGTTTCTTCATAACCATGCACATGTCACGCCTACCTCCCTCAACAGACAGCATATAATGAAACCCAAAAAGTTTACAGTAAATATAGAAAAGAAAAAAAGGTCCAGTCGTTAGCCCCCACATCCCCAAAACATTCCCTTTCTCTGCCAAACTGGCAGCACGCAGGATTCGTCCCCCTTCTGAACACTTCCAACAATTCACCTTAATCTCCTAAACTTTGCTTTTGAGAGCTCCTGACTAAAATGGAACACACAAACTCTGAACATAATTCAAGCTCCAGTATTCAGCCCTATGTAATAACACGTGAACATGCCCTAATAGAATAACAAATCTGAATGTCTTAAAACACCCAGGGTTAATCATACATAACAACGTAGCAAATCAAGAATTACTGTAGGCGACATTGCGTTAGCTATGACTGTTACTTTACCCGACGTTATCGAATAGCCAGCGTTCAGTTAGTCCTCATGTTCAGGACCAGCAGAGATGCCGGCCTTCCTCTCAATACTACGAGTGTAAAACGCCTCAGCCTCCGACGGTGTCTCAAACATCAGTGTATCCCCTCCATAAGACACTCGTAGGCGCGCTGGGTAGAGAAGCCTGAATTGGATTCCCTTCTGATACAGGGCTGATTTGACGTTCTTGTAGGCTGCACGTTTCTTAGAGAGGTTAGCACTGAGGTTGGGATATAGTCTTAGTGCATGTCCCTTATACTGCATCTCATTCTGTCTAGCCCAGCGTAGTGCCTTCTCCCGGTCTTGATATTTATGGAAAGCAACGATGATGGCTCGGTGGCCGCCCATCTTTGGGTTTCTGCAGTAGGCGCGGTGCGCCCGGTCCAGTTCGGGCGGGGTGGCAAACACCTGGTTCCCCATCATGTCCTTCAACAGCGTAGAGACGAAAGTTACCATATCACCGTTGGGTTCACTGCCCTCTGGCACATTTATTATACGGAGGTTTGCCCTCCGAGAACGGTTCTCCAAGTCGTCGATGCGGTCCACCAGTGTAGCATTCACCGCCTCTAGTTCAGAGACGGCTTTCTCCACTTTAGAGAGGGCTTCAAAGTTCTCGCCCGCAGTGATCTCCACAGATGTAACTCGTTGTCCCAGTGTATCCACCATTTCCCAAAAGCTAGCTATAGATGACTGGATAGGTGCCAGAGATGCTTGAATGAGTGTAGCCATGTCTTCTTTGAGATTTTCGCGTTGTTTTTCCATTTCTGCTGTTAGCATCGCAGCGAGTTCGCTGCTAGCTGTAGCCGATGCCATATTAGCCACTTTGCTACTCAGCGTTGGTTTCTTCGGCTCTGTATCTCCTCTGGTCTTTTGAGAGCTCGGCATGTTCCGAACGTGTAATTTCGGTAATAAATGAGAAAAAATAAACCAACTGAAACTGTTAACTCGACGCCAGTACGTATATTAGAGAGTTTTTATCGCAGTTAAATCCAAGGTATCAGGAGCTTCTCGTTGGCACGTCTTGTCACTACATGATCCAAACCGGAAGCCCTGAGACTGATCACTTACCAGGGTCTCTGACAATGTGGATGAGGTGAACCTTATTAGTCTTTGATTAGTTGTCACAATCCTCACAGACAACCACCACCCAAGTTTACTACACTCTTCCCCCCCTTTACGACGTAGACTCGCCCTCGAGTTACATTGATGGCATATCATAATCCCGAGACCACACGGGTGGCCTCCGATGGCGAGCCGGACGCCTCTCCTGCGCTGGTGACCCTCCAACAGCCCCTTCAGATCCCTACGGTCGAGCCGTAGGGATCCTCCGCTGGACTTTGGGAGTTGGATGGTTGTTGTTGGGTATACGCCATGCCCCTTTCAGTGGCCAATGATTCTGGCAAGGAACAGAGAAATGGTTTCAATCTATTGAAATGCACAACCATTTCTAGCCCTCCCTCAACCAGTATGACTCGATATAGCATTTTTGTCACCCTTTCTAAAATCTGCTTTAATGACTTGTCCCATCCATTTACATCTGCAGCTAACTCAAACTCATTCAAACAATTCACCCACATGTCCGTTAAACGTCTCAGGCATAAAGACTGGGCGGGGGGGTTGGTTGAGACTATTCCCCAGGGAAGCTACAGTGGTGCTGGCTGAAGGACTACTAGGGGGCTCAGGGCCCAATCCATCAGGGGCTGGTGGGTTATTCTAATACATTTTGTATTCCCTTTAAAAAGAAAACCAACAATTTGTTCTACAACTAAAGTCAATCCCACCACGACCACCAGTGTAATACACTTTAAGTTATGTAAGAATTTAGCCACTGGAGGGCGGAAACACTATGCTGCCACCACCTTTGATTAACCGGTATGATCAGGAGTCAGACCTGAGAACTAACACCCAACACTAATGTAGAAAATACAGGCTCTTTATTTAACAATACATAATTCATAAGGCAACAACAGTTTCTTTGTGGACAGCACAAAGACTGGTCAAACTATAGCGTATCAAGTCTGTCCTCCAGCTAATCAGCCCCCTAAGTAGCACAGCAAACCAAACCAAACCCCCCTCCCCCCATGCAGGTAACCACATTATGGTATTCAACATGCAAATACACACGCCGAACTTTGCAAAGGGCATTCAAGCACACTTAACTGAATGCAGTACACCGCACACTTGTTTTCACCACAGATCAGCAGACTTTACTTTACACTATAGGCGCCCCTTTTCATTAACCTGGGCTAGACAGGCTTGTATCCACCCGTACCAATCAGCTAACTCTCACCCAGCTTACCCCTGAGACCACGAGTCAATTACTGTTGCTGCAGCTTTAAAACCCACTAAAAGCTTGCATGCATATATAGTAAATGGATGATTCTTTAACTATGGTACTTTTCTTGTAACCTGACTCCGCCAGATGGATCGCTTCGCATTTGCTCTGTATATCCATCTGGGAACTTTCCATTGGAGAACTTTTGGGAAGGGGCAAAAATACTGGTTAGCTGATTGGATAAACCATCTGTCTATCACCTATGTTGGGATAGATGGGCCAAATCAACCAATCAGATCCACGAAGCGTATGAAAATACAACCACAAGCCCGCCCCTGCTGCTGCAGGCAAAGCATAGCTCGTTAGCTCAGCAAGCAAGCAGCATGTCGGTAAAGGAGATTTGCCGTTTGTGTAACAAGAATTTAGGAATAAAAGACACCATTTCAGGTTCCCGGACCATATTCCAAAAGAAGGATCCAAGAGAAAAAAGCATTAGCAAGCGGCTAACAGAATTAGGGCTACCGCTGTCTGAAAATACTGGTTAGCTGATTGGATAAACCATCTGTCTATCACCACCTAACCCACCTCAAAACCAATGCTGACTGGCCCGGTCGTTTGGCAAACGGCTCCAAATTTTCTCTACCTCAGTGGAAAACTGGAGCTCGCAAGATCAGGACAGTCTCACGAGGCTACTTTTCTTGTCCCTGGATGAAATAATAAGGGTCTGATCGTTATTTATTTAAGGGGCCACCGGATAAGTTTCGGGATCTTTAGTAAAAATAGACTTGACCCTCCCTTCTGCAGTAATACTTTCTATGACCCTGCACAATGATTGGGATAAAAAGCATGACCTTCCCCAATAATTTCTTCTTCTTTTTTTAAAAAACACTTTATTTGTACATTTCCAATTATCACATAAAACAATCGTATTCTCTATTTTACAAATAACCCTAGAAAAACAATCCCAACAAGAGAAAGACAGAGACAGACCAAACCCAAAATCAACCTGACAGACTTGTCACAGACAACAGATGGACAAAAGGAAAAAAAAAGGACAAAAACAAAAAATAAGTGCACCTAACATTCCTTATTACAGAGCTGACCAAGGGCAGGTATAAACATTCAGAGTTCCAGTTCCAGACCAGGTAAACTGTTCACATACGTTATCAGAGGGTCCCAGGTTTTGTAGAATCTGTTGATGGAACCGTTGAGTTTTTTTTCCAGCTTAACATTCTGCATAATGTCCCTAATCCAGTGGTGGTGTGATGGAGGAATAGCAGCCTTCCATTTAAATAAAATCAAGCGTCTAGCTAATAAGGAGGAAAAGGCAATGACCCTCTGTAAATGAACAGGGGGAACAGATCCCGTTGTATCAGAAAACCACCCAAAATCAGCAACCAAGGGAGAATGTGAGATGTTATAAGCATAAGCATTAGAGGTGACTTCAAAAAAGGATGACCAGAAAGGAACAAGTTTCGGACAAGACCAGAAAATATAGCTGCCGTCTGTTTACATCTATCGCATAATGGGTCTATGTTCGGAAATATTCTTGCTAATTTGGCTTTTGACAAGTGCAAGCTGTGTAACACTTTAAACCGTATTAAAGAATGTCTGGAACATATGGAAGAAGAGGAGTAAGAGCTCTAGTAAGAGCCATATCCCATTCGCGCCCCCAAGTCATTTTCCCAATAATTTCTTGATGCCTTCTGTACTGGTTTGCACTAGATGTACAGATGCCCATTGATATTTTACATTCATGAGTTAACCTCTGCTTATCTTACACATCCCACTCCTCTGTTATGGTGTGGGGGCCATTTCAGTAGATTTACTCACTAACATTGTTGTGGAAACACAATAAGCATAATGCAAATTTCCTGTATTACTTCAAAAAGTTACTCCTCTAGTAAACTAGTATTCACATGAAAAAAAAAAAATAAAACATTGATATCAACAAAGCACACTGGATTATAATAATTGAACAACACATGAACTGGTTGCTATGGACTCGTCACTAGGCTTCCTCAGTCATTGTATGTTTTAGCGCAGAACATTATCCAAAACATATAGGTTTATTTTTAAAGCAGATTTTAAATTACACTGCAACAATTTAACAATTCACCCTTATGAAACCCAAATCTACACAAAACCTGCAATCAATTAGTAAGCTGACATCAAATGTATATACATGGCATTTAGGAAACCTTTATTGCAACGGTGGCACGGCAAGATGGCCAGACTAGTAATTATTTCACTCATTTTTTAAACAATGCAATTACCCGTTTCAGCCACCAGGGGGGCAGTTCAAACTCATGGGTCAGATGACCCATCTGGTAGCGAAGGGGGGCTAAGACTGAGAGCTACATGGAAAAATATGCACCAAACAAGCTACTTTGAAATTTTGCTGTTTTCATGAATACAAACGTTTGGTGATTTTGCGTGAGATTTCTTTTGGCACAGCTACAAGAAGACTTACAACTTTCAGAAAGGTTGCTCACGTCACATCTACGTCTTCTAGTTCAGTAACACTCAGCGCTCACCGGAAAAGTGCTTCTAATATCCTTCACTGGTCTCCGTCCAGAGCAACGGGATCTGGTGGTCCATTTTATATATGTCTATGGGAAAGACAGGTTGTGGTGGAAATTACATTGTTCGTGCTAAACCGCAAATTATTTGGGCTATAATACTAAAACTTTAATGTAAAAAAACATTCATAAATTAAGTTAAGGTAGTAAGGAAGTATTTTATTACAATTACAATATTGTTGGTAAATAACAGAACAATAGATAAGTAAGTTTGACATGATATCTTGGCTCTTTCTTTAAGATGGCAAGCACAGAGGTCAAGATCATACAGAGAAAGAATAAATCCAGATCCACTTAAATATTGTATATATAAATATATACATCGAAAAATGAGAAGACAGTGGCGAATTTTTCAACAAAACAGACATAGGAAATTGAAAATGGTCTCAGCAGTGAATAGTTTCATGGCACATACAACATCACCACAATCACCAGACAATATGAGTGTTAATGCAGAAGACATCCCTGAAACACCTCAGCTGTGTGAGCCTACACCAGAGAGAACTCCAAAGAGGAAAAGAGGAAGAAAAAAGGTTACGAAGGCAAGAGCAAAAGGTGTACCTTAATGACATTAAAGAAAAGCTTGAGGATGGCCTCAAAAAAGTTTAAAAAAATAAAATAAAAAAGAAGTAATCAACTTAGGAAGAACCACGGGGACCCTAGAGTCACCTAAAATGAAAACAAAGCAACAGATGCAGCAAGGAAGCAAGCAATTAAAGAAGACACTGCTATTCCGTAACACCATAATGTCAGAAATAAGAAAAATAGTATCAGAATGTTGACAATCGTAAAGCTTGGCAACTGATCTCCAAACTTGTGGCTGGCAAGATCTTAAAAAAATACCGCCTGGTCACCATGGCCAAGAAAGAGTTTGGATTCTCTACAAAGCTAATCAGGACCAACATGACCAGGGCAGACAAACTTAAATACACCCGCAAAACACAACAAAACAGAGTCAGCCAAGAAGTGAAGGAAAAGATAAAGTTTTTAGAACATAACGATAACAGTAGGGCCACTACTGGAAAGAAAGAGACAATTACAAAGATGACAAATAAAATGCAAAAGCGGTTCCTGGTGGATTCTATGCACACACTGCACCTGAAGTTTAGAAACGAGAATCCCAAAGTCAGACTCTTGTCAGAGTTTTGCAAAAAAGCGACCCTTTTGGATTGTTATATCAACGATCAAAGACAGAGCCACATGTCTGTGTAAGCCGCACTCAAACATACAGTTCATGGCAAACAAACTGTTCTTTCACAAAGTCATTAAAATGTCCAAAGTCACCGATCTCATGTATTCAATTGCATGCAAAAATGTGACAAAAGAATGCATGGACAGGGAGTGTCTGGATTGTAAAGACCATGAGCTCCAAACCTCTGCCTTCGATGCTGGGGAGCAAACCTGGTGGTGAATGGAGAAGCTATGTGGAAGAAAGAGAAAAAAAATGTTCACCACACGAACGAAAAAGTATATTGGACTTTGAAGACAATGTTGGATGAATTTTCGGACCAACTGAAAAAAAAGATGGGAAAGCACATTTATAACATAAAACAACAATATCTGTCTTTTAGAGCACTAAAAGAAAAGATTGACGAAGACAATATTGTTCTACAAATTGACTTCGCAAAAACTACATGTGCAATTTTAATCCAAGCTGTCCATTTTGGCGATTCGCTCCAGCAGGTAAGCCTCCATACTGGTGTGGCTCACACTAAGAATGGTGTTGTGTCTGTTTGCACCATTAGTTCCGAAATGCGCCATGAGCCACCTGCAATCTGGGCTCACCTCAAAAAATGCTTCCCTACCTCAAAAACTAAACACAGCTGCAACCACCCTGCCAAGTGATGGCCCAACCACTCAGTATAGGTCAAAAAAGAACTTTTTTTCCTGAGCAAAGTACCATATGAGCTGGGATTTCAAAAGGTGACCTGGAATTTTCTGGAGGGCAGACATGGGAAGGGCCCAGCTGATGAACTTGGTGCAGCTGTTAAGCGCCAGGCAAGACTCGCTTGTGGCCAAGGGCATTGACATTTCAACTGGAAAAGTGTTGTATGAACAACTGCTTAACCTAACTTGATTGACTGTCAAGTTAATGTACTTCACTGAGGGGGAAATTGAAGAGATGGATGGTCTCCTTCCTGATGGCTTGCTGACCATCAAAGGAACCATGTAGATACGTCAGGTATCATACATGTCACCTTTGTAATGAGAGTTTAAAGGTCCCATTGCATTAAAAAATTTCACTTTATAAGGTTTTTTAAAATTAATATGCATTCCCCCAGCCTGCCTATGGTCCCCCAGTGGCTAGAAATGGTGATAGATGTAAACCGAGCCCTGGGTATCCTGCTCTGCCTTTGAGAAAATGAAAGCTCAGATGGGCCAATCAGGAATCTTCTCCTTATGAGGTCATGAGGAGAAAAGTTACCTCCCCTTTCTCTGCTTTGCCCGCCCAGAGAATTTGGCCTGCCCATGAGAGAGAGACATCATGGCTTTCAAACGAGCAAAGTGGCAGTTAGTCAAGGCCACAACCCCCCCCCACCCCCACCCCTCTCCTCCTCAATAGCTACAGACACAGAAATGGCACATCCTAAGGAAAGCTAATTGTGGGACTGTCTAGTGGCTGGAATTCTGCACCAAGGCTGAATTTCGGGAAAGAGACTTCAGATACAGTATTAGGGGACCACTAAGGCCTATATAAAAGAGACTTCAGATACAGTATTAGGGGACCACTAAGGTCTATATAAAAGAGACTTCAGATACAGTATTAGGGGACCACTAAGGCCTATATAAAAGAGACTTCAGATACAGTATTAGGGGACCACTAAGGCCTATATACAGTGGGGGAAATAAGTATTTGACCCCTTGCTGATTTTGCAGGTTTGCCCACTTACAAAGAATGCAAAAATCTACAATTTTAATCATATGTACATTCTAACAGTGAAAGACAGAATCCCAAAGAAAATTCCAGAAAATCACATCATATGAATTTATTAAAATTGATAACCATCTGATGAGGAAAAACAAGTATTTGACCCCCTGGACAAACAGCATGTTAATATTTTGTAGAAAAGCCATTATTGGCCAGCACAGATGTCAAACGGTTTTTATAGTTGGTGACAAGGTTTGGGCACATTTCGGCAGGGATGTTGGCCCTCCTCCCTGCAGACAGCCTCCAAATCATTCAGGTTCCGAGGTTGTCGCCTGGCAACTCGAATTTTAAGCTCCCTCCAAAGATTTTCAATCGGTTCAGGTCTGGAGACTGGCTAGGCCACTCCAGAACCTTGATGTGCTTCTTCTTCAGCCACTCTTTTGTTGCTTTGGCGGTGTGCTTAGGGTCGTTGTCGTGCTGAAACACCCATCCTCGACCCATCTTCAGCTCTCTCACTGAGGGAAGGAGATGTCGGTCCAGAATTCCACGATACATGGCCCGTCCATCCTCCCCTCAATACGATGGAGTTGTCCCGTCCCCTTGGCTGAAAAGCACCCCCAAAGCATGATGTTGCCACCACCATGCTTGACGGTGGGGATGGTGTTCTTTGGGTTGTACTCGGTGTTCTTTGCCCTCCAAACACGACGAGTTGAGTTGAGGCCAAAAAGTTCTATTTTGGTCTCATCTGACCACATCACCTTCTTCCAGGCCTCTTCTGAGTCGTCCAGGTGGTGAATGGCGAACTTCATGCGGGCCTGTACATGTTTCTTCTTGAGCAGGGGGGACCTTGCGTGCGCTGCAGGATTTCGATCCATGACGGCGTGGTGTGTTACCAACCGTTTCTTTTGTAACTGTGGTCCCAGCTGCCTTCAGTTGATTCATCAGTTCCCCCTTGTGGTTTTGGGATGATTCCTCACCGTTCGCATGATCAGGGACACCCCACGAGGCAAGATCTTGTGTGGAGGCCCAGACCGAGGGAGGTTGGCGGTGGTGTGGTGCTTCTTCCATTTCCTGATAACTGCACCGACAGTTGATCTTTTCTCTCCAAGTTGCTTTCCGATTCTCTTGTAGCCCATCCCAGCCTTGTGCAGATCAACAATCTTGTCCCTGATGTCCGTAGAAAGCTCTTTGGTCTTGCCCATGGTGGTGATCTTGGATGCTGGTTGTTTGGGTGTTGACAGGTGTCTTTTATACAGGTAACGAGGTGAGGCAGGTATATTTGATGTAGACAATTGGTTTGGATTGGGGCTGTGTCTTAAAGAAAGACTAACTGGCTTGTAGGAGCCAGAATACTTGCTGTTTGTCCAGGGGGTCAAATACTTGTTTTTCCTCATCAGATGGTTATCAATTTTAATAAATTCATATGATGAGATTTTCTGGAATTTTCTTTGGGATTCTGTCTTTCACTGTTAGAATGTACATATGATTACAATTGTAGATTTTTGCATTCTTTGTAAGTGGGCAAACCTGCAAAATCAGCAAGGGGTCAAATACTTATTTCCCCCACTGTAAAAGAGACTTCAGATACAGTATTAGGAGACCACTAAGGTCTATATAAAAGAGACTTCAGATACAGTATTAGGGGACCACTAAGGTCTATATAAAAGAGACTTCAGATACAGTATTAGGGGACCACTAAGGTCTATATAAAAGAGACTTCAGATACAGTATTAGGGGACCACTAAGGTCTATATAAAAGAGACTTCAGATACAATATTATGGGACCACTAAGGTCTATATAAAAGAGACTTCAAATACAGTATTAGGGGACCACTAAGGTCTATATAAAAGAGACTTCAGATACAGTATTAGGGGACCACTAAGGTCTATATAAAAGAGACTTCAGATACAGTATTAGGGGACAACTAAGGTCTATATAAAAGAGACTTCAGATACAGTATTAGGGGACCACTAAGGTCTATATAAAAGCATCCAAAGAGTGACCATGTCATGGGACCTTTAAAGGGGTTATAGAATGATTATATAGGGTATTTTACACTGTTCCTTAAGGTCTCCTAATGGGGTATGTAACATTGGTTGGGCTGAAAATTGCCCGGATGTTATTTTATTAGGCCCTTAACTACCCTGTGAATATGGCTCTATTTGGAACAAGAGCTTTTCTTCCAAATATGGTATGCTCATGAATATTCAGAATGAGCTACGGGCTATTTCGTTATTAAATTCACTTCTGAGACTTTTTTTTAGCGAGAAATCAACTATATAAAGCTCAAATATGGGCCGTTTTACAAAAATTTATGGCCAATGACAAATTTGGTAAGACTGTGTGTCGGAGCGGCCAGTGCTGCCTGTGTTGCTGCCTCGCTGCCCGGCCTGCCTTCCTTCACAGACCCTGGTCTGCTATGAGGAACTTGGAGCTCCGTCACGGCAGCCCACAGCACTCCATACCCGTGCAAAGTCACCGTTTTGGGGTTAATGGACCAAACGCTGCTGCCCTGACAGAGCTCCAGGGCCTGCAGCTCCCCTCTTCCTGCTAGCTAAATGGCCGTGTGTGAGAGTGATAGCGCGGTCAGCGAGCTTGTTACACCAGCAATCTCTTACCACAGTTCCAGTTAATCTTGGTTGGCTGTCGGCTGCCGGCATAACTAGAGTAGCTATATTTACAGTTAGCTTCATTTTCGGCGTAATTCGAGTATATTTACAGTTTGAATTTCGTCACGCCACGTATACAACATCTAACTAAATGTCTTATAAAGCTAACAACGGTGTCCGATTTCAAGTTAATGAATTTTGGTGAATTTCAGAGGAATTCTAAGAGGAGGCTAGCTAGCTCTAATTGATAGAGCTACATCCAGCCGCAGGCTCTATCAATGAGACTCGCGGACAAGCGGCGTTTATTTCCCCAATCGTTTGTTTAAATAACTCAACACATTATAATTACACACATTAAAAGATTAACTGAAACCTGTGGTTAGAGATTGCTGGCGTAACAAGTTCGCTAACCGTGCTCTCACTCACATACACCGGGCATTTAGCTAGCAGGAAGAGGGGAGCTGCAGGCCCTGGAGATCTGTCAGGGCAAAAACGGTGACTTTGCGCGGGTATGGAGTGCTGTGGGCTGCCAGCCGTAATGGAGCTCCAAGTTCCTCATAGCAGGCCGGGGTGTGTGAAGGAAGGCAGGCTGGGCGGCGAGACAGCAACACAGGCAGCACCAGCCGCTGAACTCCGACACACAGTCGGACAAAATTTGCAATTAGCCATCCATTTTCGTAAAACGGCCCATATTTGATTGATTGGTTGATTTCTCGCATAAAAAAGTTTCAAAAGTGAATTTTGTAATGGAATAGCAGAGATCTGCGTGACCATTCAGAAGACTACCTGATCTCAGGTCAGTTGTGTAGCCTATGTAAATGTTGGGGCGTGACCATTCTCTTAATACACCCATGGGCTGACAAAGGTTCCGGTTTTTGGGAGGTTGACGTCAACTTCCAGCTTTGTTGAGATTCGCCCGTTTTCAGCGGCAGTTTCAAAATATGAGATTTTCATAGTAAAGGGGTGTCAGTGGGATTTTGAGCTTCTATGTATATCCTATTTACCCACCGAACCGTTGTTATTAAACTATGACAGGGTAAAATCGGTTTTGCATTCTATCACCCCTTTAGCATTTTTCAATTTATATCTCCACAGTATTTTATATCTATCACATGCATTTTGTTCTTTTACACTGTCTCTAAGAGACCGGGGGAGATTTCTTGGCGAGTTCACCGTATTCTCGTTTTTGGGTCAAATGGCCTTTTGAATGGGAGTGATAGGGGCACTCTCATGCTAGTCTCAAAATAGCTATTTTTGAAATACTAAGAAGGCTCGACACAACATGAAAGTATGCTCGAAGTATCACCAGGAGCTCTACACCTTAACGCAAGCATCGACAACATTCTTTGTGTACCCAGAGTTTACTAAAGAAAGGTTTTGAACAACTCACCGCAGCTGTTGTTGTTTCCGGCCAATACCACCACGGCAGTCAAAACCAGTCAATATCCGAATGCGAATGAACAGACTCCATATGAGGCTCCTTTTTCAACTACACGTTCAATATCGTTTTTCAATAACGACAATACAACGACTTATCCGTGCATTTATATGGAACTAAGCTTTAAGAGCTTTCCGTCTTTACTCTCCTCCCTGTTACATTGCATTTGGAAATCGATTGTTTTTGACTGATAAAATGGCTGCGGCCGGAAACAACAGCTGCGGTGAGTTGCTCAAAAACTTACTTTTTAGTAAATCTGTGTACACGAAGAATGTTGTCAATGCTTTTGTTAAGGTGTAGAGCCCCTGGTGATACTTTGAGCACAGTTTCATGTTGTGTCGAGCCTTCTTAGTATTTCAAAAATAGCTATTTTTGAGACTAGCATAAAAGTGCCCCTAGCACTCCCATTCAAAAGGCCATTTGGCCCAAAAACGATGAATCTTAAAAGTGGCGCTTCGGTCCTAAATATGCTTTTAAACTAAAGTTTGACTCACGTACATTCACAAAAATACCCTAGGATGCATTTTGGCGAGAGTTACGCTTTAACTCTCAAAAATGTCAAGAACCTCTCCCGGGGTCTGAGCTTGTGGCGCTGGTCCGACCCGGCTCACGTGCAGTTGGAGCACGTGGGGTGACGTCAGTCCAGCGCTAAAGCAATGGAGCGGCTGACCGGTGTCAGACGTCCACAAACAGAGCTGGAGAACGGGTCGCTCATCGACCTATCGCAGGAACTCTATTCAGAGTCGTTCTGTCTTTAGTGCCGGCAGCCCCAACCGGTTGCGAACGGACCCCCCCCCTTGAGTGCAATACAGCTGGCTTGGTTGGGCAAACACCCCCGAAACTCCCCCAGAACACGATGCCACTCGCTCTGCTTCATCAGTTCAGCGTCTCAACAATCAAGTCCAGCTGAGAATGATCACTTACCAGGGTCTCTGACAGCAACAATATGGAACAGGTGGACCTTAGTCTCGCATTGCCAGACCTTTGGTGAACCTTATTAGTCTTTGATTAGTTGTCACAGTCCACACAGACAACTACCACCCAATGTTATTACAAAATCATATGAGACAAAGAAATGTAACTGTTGGGACCAGTAGTTGTGTTAAACCTGATTTTTAACCAAAAGGCCTCAGATTAAACTGACCTCTGGAGACAAGACACACATGTGGCACATGTGGACACAGACAAAGAGATCTTGGCCTAGCTGGAAAACCCACAGCCCTTTTCACCAAACTACGAGGAGAAGAGTCACAAAATGTCTCCAGGGAGGGGACTGCAGATAAGGTTTGCACCGTCCTGTAACTTTGATTCTCCTATTGGTTCAGCGGGACCATAAACACAGCATGGGGCTTTAAACTAAAAACCTCTGACACACAAATGTCTTCCATTGCAACCCCGTTGCTGCAGGGAGCGTGCAAGCGCTTGTGCAAAAATACTTCCACTTCTAGACAAAGAGGATTTTGTTCTGAAGGACACTACTGGATCCTGTAAAACGCGCACCTTGTGTTTCCAAAATTGCAGAAGAGAAAACGTTTCTCTACCAGAAAATCGGATAACAGTGGACACCGCTTTTCTTTTCCTCTCATCAAAGTCGACAAAGCTCCCCTCCTTCTGCCCTTTTTGGAGGGAAAGTTTCTCCGTGGCCGCTGACGAGTGACACAGACCCATTCTGTTTTTCCCTGGAAGCCTACGGACTGATGGACTACATACAGTAAGGCTTAGTGTTCTGGGCAGAGATAGAACATAATATGTTTATTAATGTGTAAAGGCTAATGTTGCCATTGTTTACCATTAATTTGATAGATTAATAAGCGCTGGTGAGCGTTTGATTTATTAATCTATGATTGTGACCGCTGACTCAAATCTAATTCTGTGAAAGCACCACTGATCAAGGTGCACGGTTAATATGTTGTGTTGAATTGCAGCTAGCTTGTTAAAATTGTAATTGCTACCTGCTAACTCCCCTTTCACAGAGTTTTATTTATTGCACTGAGTGAGATAATCAGGTTTTCCAAAGTGTCTCTTTTTTTAAAGGGGCTTTCTTTCCTCTTTCACTAACACACACACACACACACACACGCCCAAGTGAACAGCTAGCCAACAGCGAGTCTTGTATGTCGAATAGCTACACAGCTAGCACATAGCGAAGTAGCTAGTGTGTCCCTCTTTTTCAGCAACACGTTAGTTTGAGAGCTAAGTGACTAGCTTAGTCACGTTGTGTTGCAACGCAGCCCACTACTGCCCTTTTGAGGCTAAATAGCGTTTGTGCAGCTACCACCTAGCTTAACGGCTAGCTAACAGCTAATCTGGGACGTAGCCTAGCAACCCCTGGGTTTCGTCATGATAAAACATCTTTGAAAATTTGCCAATGATTGAATCTGTACACCTACGAATTCCCAACAGTAACAAATCCTCACATTTGACAAGCTGGAACCTATAAAAATTAGGCATTATTGCCTGAAAAATGACAAAAATGACTAATCCATCATCAAAATAGTTGCCAATTATTATTCTGTTGATTGACTAATAATTTCGGCACTAAATAGCTAGCTTGCTTTCATCATACAGTAAAGGCCAAAAGTTTGGACACACCTTCTGATTCAATGAGAGATGTGTCTGCTGCTAGAACTCTGTGTGGCATTCATCTGGTCTCTAATCTGAGCTGCTGTTAACTTGCGATTTCTGAGGCTGGTGACTCGGATTAACTGGTGACTCTTGGTCTTCCTTTCCTGGGGCGGTCCTCATGTGAGCCAGTTTTGTTGTAGCGCTTGATGGTTTTTGCGACTGCACTTGGGGACACATTCAAAGTTTTCGCAATTTTCCGGACTGACTGACCTTCATTTGTTAAAGTAATGATGGCCACTCGTTTCTCTTTACTTAGCTGATTGGTTCTTGCCATAATATGAATTCTAACAGTTGTCCAATAGGGTTGTCGGCTGTGTATCAACCTGACTTCTGCACAACACAACTGATGGTCCCAACACCATTAATAAGGGAAAAAGAGAACACCAAGGGTTTGCAGCGCTATCAAAAAAGCAAAGGGTGGCTACTTTGAGGAATCTAAAATATAAGACATGTTTTCAGTTATTTCTTGTTAAGTACATAATTCCATGTGCTCATTCATAGTTTTGATGCCTTCAGTGAGAAACTACAATGTAAATAGTCAAGAAAATAAAGAAAACGCATTGAATGAGAAGGTGTGTCCAAACTTTTGGCCTGTACTATACTTCAAGTCCTACTTGTAGGCCTACAGGCCAGAACGTTCGCTATGCCGTGCCACAGACGGTAGGTTTTGGAGCTTTTAATGGGTGACACAGCGACACCTGCTGGGCAGTTTTCCTAATTTTCTCAGATTTAGACAATTCTAAGCATTATTCAATTTTGGAAGATTTAAAGCTATAGTGCGTAATTTCTGTCACCCCCATGAGGAATTTTAAGTTATGTCGGCACGTCCACGATACAAACCTTCCTAGAAGAAACATGTAGGACTCTTCTGCGCAGGAAAGTCACCGTACGCAGTTGTGTGGAGCGGATAGCCTTAATTAGCTTTGTAGCAACTCATTTGGTAATTGCTTGAATGTAACGGTCGTTTAAAATAAAAAAAATATAAATAAAGACTTAAAAAAAAAAAATCTGAATTATGAGACAAAAAGTCTTAAAAAACAAAACAAAAAAAATGTATTCAGAATTCTGACTTTAAACTCAGAAATTTTTTCACAGGTGGCCCTAATCCTCTTCCATATGACTGTTAACCTGAGTTCTGATCCATACTGTTAACCTGTTCACATTCAGGGCATTGTGTATACTCTCGAGGACTCCGTAGGTCTTGGACCCCTTCTTCTTCTTCATTTAATGGCAGGCTACAAACCAACTTTTAGGTGTATGCAGGCTTGTGGACACCTAAATAACTGCTTGCAGTTCTAGTTTGGATTTGCATTTATTGTTATATATATTTGCACTAGGCTATATATATTTGCACTCTTTCCTACTTTGTACTGCAACAATTTCCCTCAGGATGAATAAAGTTCTATCTTATCTTATAATTTGATTGAAGAGGAAACTACAGTTCTTATAGATTGATATGGTTTATTTCCACGCACTTATTCCCTTTGTCTATCCTATCATTAGTAAAATACAACAAATTAGACGCAGTATTTAGAAAATAGGCATCATGTCAAACATGTAAATCTGCACACTGCTCATTAAAATTAAAACATTGTACCAAATGTTTCTTCCAAAAAAATATGCACACAACATGGCTGTTCTCAAATAACATACAACATAATCAGTTAGTAATAGCATTCCCTGGTGTCAGCACGACACAACTCCATATGATCATAACATCCAGCCGTAAAGCTTCACGTGTAACAAACTTAAACCTGCAATAACAAGTTATGAATGCAACATTGACACATCATCACCTTTTAAGTTGATGTGATGAACTTCTTAGCAAACTTCCTTACTTCCACATCCAGCAGACACAGAACATGATCATTCACTTGGAGCAGTGTCTCTGTCCACCTGATGAATGATATTCCAATAGTCACGCTCTTGTTAGTTGTTATTGGTCTCCACCAACTCCTGAGGAAAAAGGTCTGGCTGCCAAATCCTCCACCTTGTTCACCAGCTAGTTTCTAACAGTCTGTCTGTGTGTGTTTGGTGCTGAGCACTCTGAAATCAGCTGCCTGCTGGGGCAAACAGACGCTATGAGAGCCGCGAGAGTAAAAAAACCAAAAAAAAACAAATGCAGGTCGGACAGCTAAACAATGAGCTAAAACTCACCATGAAGCTCTGTAAAGCTGAGGGCAGCTGCAGATTCAGCTGATAATTCTGTCGGTTAATCACTAGGAACCTCTCACATTGTCATCCATCCATTATTATTATTACAGAATGGATTATATGTCTATAGAGTTAATGTTTGATTGAAATGCTGTTTGAATCTACATAAAAACAAACCTCTAATACAATAGCGTAAGAAGATGCTCCCCTGGTGGTGTTACAGCTCTCAAAAGTGACCCCATGTTCCAAAGGTTTGTGCCAGCTCACTGCTCAACTTATCAATAAGTTTCAACACAGTTTACAGTGTGTCTATACCACTTGGCTGGACAGGTCTGAGATCAGTCTAAGCAGGAATAATCAACAGTATCACGTAGGAAATTATCTAAATGAAAGATTTTATCATAGCAATACTATTGGCTGGATTGCATGTAGAAAATTAAAAAATAGATAATGTAATCAAACCAAGACATTGGATTCCCCTGAAACATAAACCTTTACAAATCACAGTAACTCTTACTACAGGAAGTGTGTGATATTTAATACCTTCTTTTTGATACCATAGAAACAGACAATAAATCTGATTAGCTGGAGGCTGCTGACGTTCATCTGGGCATTATTTTAGTGGCCATGACATACGTGGGATAAAACACACTAGGAGACAGACTCCTAACATTGGTTAGGAGTCTGTCTCTGACTGCTTCTCTACATGAAGAACTGAGCCAGCAGGTTGGCCATGCCCAACAGGACCAGGAAACTGTGGAAGATGGCTGACGGCCAGCGGAGCAGCCCCTGCCTTCTCAGGGAGATCATGTGGACTAAGGCAGGGAAGACAAACACTAGAGCCAAGCCACATGTCGCTCCAGAAAACCTGCACGGAGACGGAGTTAACATCAGTACAGTTTATGTCGGATTTATTTACATAGTACAGTTTCACAACAGGTAAACTAGTGCATTTAACTTATGACTTAATTTGCATCCTAAAGACAGCCCTAAAAAATGAAATGCAAAGTCTGTAAGGCTGCGTTCACACAGCCTGTGTTTGAGCTGTGGTTTGAGGCGGTGTGAGTCCCGTAAAGGAAACAGGAAACATCACTGCCTCCATCTCTGCCACGAGAAAGTTTAAATACACCAAACACAAGCTCTGAACGGCCCAGGACTTTGGGTTATAGCTGAATGTTTCCTGCAACAATAAAGTTCTCGCTCTGTCTCACTCGTCTCTTTTCTTTCTCTAACGCTCCTGTGAAATAAAGCTGCCTTCAAGTGTGGTCGGAAACGTTGAAATCTATAAACGATCTGACGGAAAACAGTAATTGTGAAATATAAAGTCTACTAGTGCTTTGTTGGGGGGTTTAGGAACATAACAGGACGTCGCACAAATCGGCCGTTTCATTGACACCCCCCCACACACACAACCCTGCAGCAAATCGCTGGATCACTTATTTTGGTGTGAACGCACACTAAGGTAGAATTAACAATTACAATTAATGAATCATTGGCTTTCATACAGTATATGTGAATAAGGAAGTTAAAACATACCTTATGATGGATCCAATATTGGGATAGAACTTGGCCATCAGGACACCAGCTCCAACTATTACGATGTTCAGTGCCACAACGTGGAGGAAACTAAAGAGAGACAACGTGAAATTATAAGATATGCTGAAAGACTGAAAACTTACTGCACAGGAGACTACAACAAACTGCTACAGAGTTCATCCGTATTCATCCTTTGTTGCTGATGTCATTTCTGTTTTGTAAATTCTAATTCTTTTTCGTTTTTTTGCTATCCTGTTTGTTTAATATCTAAGACTTAAAATGTAAAGCACTTTGCAAATTCTGTTTTTAAAAGTGCTATATAAATTAATATTTAATCATTTGGATAACTCTTCTTCAACTTCAAAAACGCAATAATTGATTGCATTCAACCTCATCATGAAAAATATTGTCACAATAAAAAAATGTTCATCATACAATTATCACAAATAATAAAATAATAAATATCACACATGAATGTCAGAATAGCAAAACATGTAATGACAAATCTAGTGATTTGACTGGTAAATATTTCTAACTATAACAATATATCTCCTTAAATCTGTAACATTTTTGACAGTGCAAAAATATCTAAATACTTAAACTTGACTTTCTGTAAGGAACAAGGTAAAAAAAAGTGCTTACTCCACAAAAGCATAATTGCACACGCCTGTGACATATTCGCACCGTAAAAGGTTGTTAGCAAGCAGTTGCCGATTTACACATGCAGCAGACACGCAGTAACATTATTATTCAATTGGAGTAGACTCTGCTAAATGCTGCACTGTGTTCCCCAGCTCGTGTCTAAATGACTACGTTTACATGCACATAATATTCAGTTTTTTGCCCTTATTCCGAAAAAGACAATATGCAGACAAAGCTGTTTCCATGGCTAATGAAAGTGAATATTCCACTAATATTCCCGTTTACATGCAGCCGCCCAAAACAGGACGTTTCAAAGTTTTCCAGCGGCGGTGGACTTGTTTGACCGTGTGAACCAGCTTCTTGAAAAGGTCGCCTCATATCCTAAAACCTGTTGATATCAAAGTCTTTGATAATGTTTAAAAGTAGCTGCGTTTGTCCTTCTTTTCTTTTGGCCGTGCATCTCTGCCGCAGCCCTGCAAACTGCTGGCTGGTTTGTTTACTGTAACCATAGCAACGCACAGAGCTGTCCGTAAGCCATAAACAGGCTGCAAACTGCGGTAAAAAAAACCTGACTGAGACACATATTCTGAATGCGCTGCATGTCCAAAGAATGCCTCTAAAACTAGAATAATACCGGCGTATCACACATGTCTTAATTCAGAAAAAGGCCTTATTCTGAATATTCAAACGGAGGGCCCTATCTTGCACCCAGCGCGGTGCAGCGCAAAGCCAGTCTTTACTAGTTTAAGACCGACGCAGTTGTCAGTTTCCCGTCCAGCGCCTACGTCGTTTAAACAGCAAATGCACCTGCACCCATCTGTGGCCCATGGGTGTGCTGGTCTTACAGCGAGGTGTGTTCAGGTGCATTCTGGGCGTGCTGGTCTTAAAGGGAGGTGTGTTCAGGTGCATTCTGGGCGTGCTGGTCTTACAGGGAGGTGTGTTCAGGTGCATTCTGGGCGTATTGCTATCTTGAGCGGAGCAGCGGAAAGTGACGGCACCATTGCAGACGTGTATAAAGTACTAGAGACCCATACTTGAGTAAAAGTACAAGTGCTCTATCAAAAAAGTGACTTGAGTAGAAGTAGAAGTGCTCTTTAAGCATCACACTTAAGTAGAAGTACTAAAGTATTCAACATTTGTACTTAAGTATTGCAAGTAGTTTATTTTAAAATGTACTACTCAAGTACTGAAAGTAAAAGTACAAGTATTGTGTTATTTAGTTTAAAGAAAGCAGTCAGAAGTTTGAATATCACATTGTTTATATTATTTCAAATGTTTTGCTTAAAGGACACTGTAGCTAGCCTGACAAGCCAGACTCACATCCAGATGTAGGGTCTGGGAACTCATCATTGACGGAGCTCAATCCGAGGGACGGGATAAATGGTTGTCTTTCAAATTCCCTCTGCACGTAATAGGATAGCGCTACAACCAGGCAGAGCAACAAAGAAGGAAGAGAAGCTAGTTGATAGATTCAACTTTAAACTTTTACCATATCCGGTCGGCAAAACTCTGAACACATCTTCCTTTTTTAAGAATGACTTCAGTGGCATTCTTTGTTCTTTTCTCAAAAGAAAAGCTGAACTCCAAGTCTTCCAGAAGACCACTGTTCACCAGCAGCAGCAGCCATAAGCCCCGCCCACCGACTCTATACACGATGTGATTGGCCTGACCAGAGTTTGGTTTTTCCAGCTCGCAAGCCAACAGAGAGTGCCTAGACCCCCCTAGCTGCAAATTAAATTTGCTGCCACTAGGGTGCATCTAGATTTCTAGGCTACACTGTAGCCAAAGGAATTAACAAATATTATATATATTATATTAAAAATAACAAATATTAACAAATACTGAAATAAAATGTATAATTATCACACTGTGCAAGTAAAATGAACATCCTCTCCAGCACAGAAACGATTAAAGCCCCAAAAAACGTATCACACACTAGCTATTAACATGTGTGATGAACAGGAAACATTCAGATAAACTAGATCAGCTTCACATCACAGGGTCAAACATCCAGATAAACTAGATCAGCTTCACATCACAGGGTCAAACGGTTAACATTCAGGACTCACTGCAGACTGAAACAACTCAGGAATAGCTTAATCTGCTGCAACAATAGCTAAATAGAAAGAGAACAAACTTACATCGTCTCTGACTTCTGAACGGGCAACCCTAATGAAAAGAAACGTGACGCGATCTCGGGGATTTCTTACGTAAATTACATAATTAGTATGTAACTAACGTAGCCGTAAATACACTCACTGTAACCGACAGTCTCCGTAGCGTGAGGAATTTACAACAGTAATGAGTAACAATGCAGCACATAAAAAATGTATCGGAGTAAAAGTATTAAACTCCTCGAAAATATGTACTCAAGTAAAAGTGGAAGTAGGCGAAAAAAAGAATACTCCAGTAGAGTACAGATACAGCTGTTTAGTACTTAAGTAGAGTAGTAAAGTAGTTCTACTTCGTTACTATACAGATCTGCACCATTGACCAACAAAAACCTGGTCTAAAGTCAGTAACGCAGCATTTCATTGTTATTTTAACAGCAAATTAGTAAAATGCTCCTAGGTTCCCAGCCTCTATAAGAAATATTATTAGTTGGGCTATATTAAATACACCTGAATGTGAAATAGTCCAGCAGCTGTTTGGCAACATAAGGAAGACAAAGGAGCATTCAGACACATCTGTGACAAATGCTTGTAAGATGCACTCTGGCCAGAAACATGCAGTATATTTATTTAAAAAAAAGGCGCCAAAAGCGTATGTGAGGGAGGAGACATAAGTTAGACTGATTGCAGATTACACTGAGCTTCAAACAAATGTCAAGATGCAGATTTGTGTGGAATATTGCCTGTGCTTTCATGTAAATCTGCTGTAAATATTTGGAGGATCAGTTACTGTATGCATTAGACACAGCTAGTCTCAGAATGAATAATGTACTACTTAAATGGATAGAGAGGTAACAAAATTGCCATTCAGTCTAAATTTAAGGCTAGTATATATATATATATATATATATATATATATATATATATATATATATATATATATATATATTTCACGCTACTTTAAGATGTTTGTTAAAATGTAAACACATTGTCGTAAAAAAAGAAGAAGTTATTATTGTCATTAGGCTGCTGTGCAGGTCTGCTTCCACAGAAACAACAACTTCAACAATAATATCCTTCAGTGCTACCTGGGGTAATGATTGCCAAAGATCTGGCCCATCACCTGGACCCGCACCAAGTATCCCAGCAGGGGGTAGACTGTGATCATCTGGAACAACAGGAAGGCCCGAGCCACAAACACCAACACATCACTGGTGGGGAAGTTATCTAAGAAGTTCTGTAGGAGAGAAGAAAGCAGTGGAGGGCTTTATTTGACAAATCTGTAGGGAAGCTATTCACGGTCGATCATAATATGAATTTAAAGCAATATCTGTAACTGTTTTTTTTTTGTAGCAGTTTGTAGTGATTCTCCAATCCATATAACCAAATGTGTTCTTATGATGACCCTAAGAACTATGCAGAGACAAACATTTGGCTTTCCATTCATATGAACAAAAGAAGCATTTTTTTCACATTTCCTGAAAATTAGAGACCACTCTTTGAACCATGTGGATTTAAAATCTTCACAACGCTAAACTTTCTGCTCTCATGCTCCTTACCCTAAAAATGTTACGTACTGTTCCTTTGTTAACAACACTACATTATCATACATGCTAAATTAAATTGCTGAAAAGTCAATTTCATCCAAAGGTAATTAAATGTAAAATTATGGCAAACGTTTAAACTACTACTTTGTCAATAATCAAACTTTAGAGGTCAACTTTAGAGGTTTTAAGTGAGTATCTGGATCCAGATGTATATCAAAGACACAGGTAGAAAATTATGCCGATTTAAGAAAATACGCAATCATTTTTAAGAAAATGTTAATCTCACCGGCTCAATGCAGTCCTTGGAGAGAGCAGGTGAGGGAAAGGCAGCAAAGATCAACACTCCCACATACAGATAGGTCAGCCCTACTAGAAGATAAGCCACAGACAGGTCCCGCACCTGAAAACACCAAAACACATTCACCTCAGGCTCAACATCACTTTACTTACTGAGTTTTCGGAGGTCAATAAACCATGTTGTGACTATATGTAGCTCAAGGGCACCTCGGCAGTGCCCAGGAAGTGAACTGGCATGTCTCCAGCTACCAGTCCACACTCCGTACATTGGTCCGTACGGGGACTTGAACCTGCAACCCTCCAAATCCCAATCCAACTCCCCACGGACTGAGCTACTGCCACCCCCAATATATGATATATGGTATTTATTTGAAGACTCTTTTTTTTCCTGTTTCTGAATTGGACATTAAAAAGGCGCTGACTTAAACTCACATAATTCACTCAGAATGATAACAAGAAACAACCAGTGAGACTGAACTGTGCTATCTGAAGAAAGTCATCAGATCAGACACCAGATTAGTACAGCACAATGCATGTGTTTGTAGTGTGTGAAGCTGGGCAGGAGCATGGGTGAATGAGGCTCACATTGTTCTCTTGGTGTTTGTTGTTCTTCATTAACGTGACGATGCAGTTATGAATGAAGAAGGCCAGCGTGAGGACACCAGTGAACTGAGGGAAGAGCAGTCTGAACTCTGAAAGAACCAAGAACAAGACAGAAATTATACATTTGCTACTTTACAGAATCAAAAAAAAAAAATCTTAATCTACATAAGTGCTCCCCCAGTGGTTGCAAAGTGTGGTAGAACAGGTACACTCTCATTGTAAGTATTTTTTATTAGATATTGTTTTGTGAAGTTTAATCCTTGTAATGTCGGTCATATATGTCATAATTAATTATAATCAAGAAATCAGATAAATGTAACCTCACTATGTAATTATACTTTGGGATCCAGATCCTTTCCAGGCCCCATACATATATTCACTTTTCTTTCTAAAGTAACATACATTTAGCAGGATTCACTCTCAATCATGTCTCAATATGGGTGTTTATTCAATACAATGTTTTAGTTTGTGTATAATGTTTAAGCACAATTTAGGCCCAGCAGTCTCAGAGACAAGACTTTGTCCTCTGTGTCAGAGAGACAGAAAGTGCAGGTTAGTTGAACAATGATAAAGTTAGGGAGATGTGAGTGAGCTCACGTAGGGAAGTTAGCCTAGCAAGGGGTATCCTGTCACTGGGCGGAGGGGTTTCTCTTTGAGAAAAAGCTGACAAATTATGATCAATTAAAAACTGTAAAAACTCACTTGTGCATTGCTATGTTCCAAGGTAATATGATCAGCGACACAGAAATTATAAAGATAGTTCAACATGTATAGTGTCTTCCATTTGACTAATGCTAATATAATTAATAAGTAATACAATAATCAGTTATAAATATAATGTTTTGATTGGACACCAGGAAATGGTGAGCACCCATAATCTCCAGAAATAGCTGAAATGATGAAAAAAAAGACAAATTTTTACAAGATGACATAAATAGCCCTATTTGGAAATACTAAATCATTCTCAACTACTGGGGTGATTTTGTAGTGGGATGCATAGAAAATAAAATGAAATGAAAAAGGAAATTTTCTTATGTCAACCAGTCTTTGATGAACTTCAATGCTTTACAAAAACCAAAGCAAGTAAGTGCTGTGACTAGGGATGGGCATGATTAATCGACGATCGATAATTGATCATTAAGAATTTCGTCGATCACGTTAATTTGTTTTCAATAACTAATGCAGGTTGCGTAACGTAGTGCGAGTCTTGAAGCAACGAAATGAATTTCACTGTGTGGCAGCAATTAAACATTTTACCACCCGGGGCACCGTAGGCTACTCAGTTACCTGCAAGTTTCTGTTTTGATTTCAAAAGTAATCATGAAGAGGTCACGGTGAAGTGTGGCGTGGGACCATTTTGATTTAAAAAATGACTTAGTTCACTGCAAACACCGCAATGCCGTGTATAAGTACAGCACGGCCACGACTCAAATTATGTACCACTTAAACAAAGTACATCCTAACCTGGTTAATGTCGGTGGCGGTGCATCCTGCTCTCAGTCTCAACCTAGCATCGCGTCGGCCTTAGCACGGAGGAGCTACGATGCACATCAAGCAGAGAAAATTACCCAAGGGATCTGCAAGTTCATTGAGATGGATATGCTGCCTTTAAGTATTGTTGAGGGCAAAGGTTTTCGACAACTTATAAATTTATTGGAACCAGCATTCCGTCACGACGTACAATCACCAGACTGGTAGACACTCACTACGAAGAAAGGAAGCAGGAGCTGTTAAAAGAATTGAGCACAGCTAACAGAGTTGCTCTAACTACAGACAGCTGGACTGCTTTAACAGCTGAGAGCTACATCACCTGCCACTACATCAGTGATGACTGGCACATAAACTCAGCGGTCCTGCTCACAGAAAGCCTGCCAGGCCGGCATACCGCTGACCACCTGACTGAGAAAATGAATGGAGCTGTAGAGCAGTGGGGACTTGAAGACCGAGTTATTGCATGCGTTCACGACAACGCGGCCAATATTGTTGCTGCCAACAGTCCCATCAGAGTGCCCTGGATTTCCGTTACCTGCTTTGCACACACCCTCCAGTTGGCCATACACGGCGGATTTGCACCGTATCTATATCGGGTAATATCTGCGGCTAGTAAACTCGTTAGCCACTTTAACCACAGCACTGCAGCAACCAAAGCGCTACAAAAGAAACCGGAGCAAATGGGCCTCGCAACTCACCGGCTTATCCAGTCGTGTAAAATACAGTGGAACTCCGTGTGCGAGATGTTTGAACGGCTAATGGAGCAGCGGTGGGCTGTTGTTGCTGTGCTGTCGGACCGAACCGTGATCAAGCTTCAAGATGCCAGGATCCTGGAGATGAAGGAGGAGTACTGGCAGCTGATCGAAGACACACAGCCTGTGTTGTCTGCACTTAAATGTGCCACCACGGTTATGTCTGCAGAGCAACACTTATCCCATCACCTTCGGCCTCATCAATATCCACCTCATGCGCAGTGAAGGTGATGGGCCCAGACTCACCGAATTCAAGAAAAAAGTGCGTTCTTCCCTCATCAAGCAAATGAATGTAAGCTAAACTTGTTTTTTTATCTTAGTTTACATGATATACCCAATTACATGCATACTTGACTGTTATTTGTGTTTTTTCTGATTATTGATTCCCCCATCATATATTTATTTATACAGGTTGAGTCTGGTGATGATTTGTGTCATTCGCCACCATGATCTCATCAATGCTGGACCCTCGTCACAAACACCTGCGCTTTCTTTATTTATTTATTTTTTTTAAACCTTTATTTATCCAGGTAAACTGTTTGAGAACAACTTCTCATTTACAAACATGACCTGGCCAAGAGGCTACAGAAATAAATGGTAACATACTCCACAACTATACATATACATGTCATACACATAACACACAGAACAAGCAATTAAAAAATAAAAAAAGACAGCAAAGAAAAAAAATTAAAATAAAATGCTTAAGTATATGTGTATAAATATGATTCATGTTTATCAACAGGAACAGGAATCGACTATGTTGTTTTGTAGGTTAAGCTTAAAGGTGGAAATTGGGATTAGAGACGTAAGTTTCAGAGTATTTTGTAGTGTGTTCCAATCATGTATTGCTGCAAAGCGGAAAGCATTGCGTCCAAAGGTAGTAGAAGTAGGGGGGGTACTAAACTTAATAAAATTACTTGATCTTGTATAATGGGTGTTATGAGCAACATGAAAAAAAGATGACAGATAGAGAGGTGTCTTGCCCAGTATTGTCTTGTATATGAAGCAAAACCAATGATGGAGCCGCCGTGTATGAAGGGAGGGCCAGCCCACCAGTTTATACAAATCACAGTGATGAGTATGAAAAGGTGCGTTAGTGGCGAAACGGATGGCTGAATGATAGAGTGTATCAAGTTTTTTTAGGACTGTATTTGGTGCTATTCTGTAAATAGTATCGCCATAGTCCAAAATTGGCCATACTGTCATCTTAACAAGGATGCATTTGGTAGCATGAGTAAAGGAAGCTTTATTGTGGAAAATAAAAGCTAGTCTAGCTTTAACTTTAGTTTGAAGGTTCTTGATGTGTGTAATAAATGACAAAGATGAATCCAACCAGATACCTAGATATTTATATGTTTCGACATACTCTATAGCCATACCGTTCATGCAGGTAATTGTAGGTGGAGTC
Organism: Perca flavescens; assembly: GCF_004354835.1. Taxonomy (NCBI): domain Eukaryota; kingdom Metazoa; phylum Chordata; class Actinopteri; order Perciformes; family Percidae; genus Perca; species Perca flavescens. The sequence continues at coordinate 1,610,677 of NC_041346.1, forward strand.
TCAGTAACAGGTTTTCAGCTAAAAATTATACATTTTGTCTTACTAGTATTAATACAGAGGTGAAGGTTATCAAAGAACTGTTCTATCGAGGTGAAGCTTAATTTAAGATTGGAAGCTGCAGAGGTGAGAGAAGAACCAACTGAGTACAAAATGGTGTAATCTGTATAAAGGTGAATTCGTGAGGTGCCAGCAGCTCTGGCTATGTCATTAATGTAAATAGAAAAAAGGATTGGGCCCAAGATGGAGCCTTGAGGCACCCCTTTAAAGATGGTAAGTGGATCTGACATGATGGTTTCAGCCTTCAATTGCTGAACACGGTTACACCAACACAGAGACTGGCTGCTAATGCAGTGGAGGTAGGGCGGCTATCCCACAGGCTCAGGGAGACGAGGCTGCGCTGTCTGACACGGACGAGGGAAGCGCAAACACTGGAGTGGCGGCCTCCCATTCCTCTGCTATGGCACAACTCCTTGGGGAGCACTATATCACTCAATGCGAGGCTGGCATCGAAGCAGAACTTCAGAACTTTCTGAGGGAGACTCCCCTACCCCTGGATTGCACCTCCACAGACTGGTGGAAAATGAACGGAATAAGGTTCCCCGGGCTGGCCAAGTTAGCCCGGCAACGTCAGTCCCCTCAGAGCGGGTGTTTTCGGCGGCTAGACCGGCGGTCACCAGGTTGCCGTCACGTCTGACCCCAGATCATGTCAACATACTTATCTTTCTCAACAAAAATCTGTAGACTGGTGCAGAAGTTGTATGTGAGTTACTAGTTATGTTTTATGAGGCTTTGTTAAGTAGACTAATTCATTATTTATTCATTGTTTGTCTATAATGGAATGGCCTTTCAAGATGGCGCCAGTGTGTGTGGCAAGCTATCTGGTGCGGGGCAAATTGTTTGTGATTTTACTGTTTGTGTCACTGCTTATACAATGTATTGACTCTCTGCTGGTTTATGATCGCCAAACGCTGCTTGATTACCGCATTGGAGAAGTCGCCCTAGTCTGACTGGGGTGGTCAACAAACTTTTCTCCCTCCCTTCCTGCTGAACATACCTGCTCACCACGTACGCAATCCGGCTTCCCTTGTCCGGAGAAGACGCACTAGACGCCGTGGGAGACGCAGCGGCCAGCTGGTGAAGCTGAAAGCTAACCTAGCGGATTATTCTGCATTTGGAACCCGCCGTCACTTCTGTTCGCTTCAAGATCGCTATGTTTCCTGGCGTGCCTTAGATCCTGCCAGCACCTGGCTGGTACCGATTCTCGTGTCGGATATGGAGTATCCTTGCCCTCGTAGAGGTGGCGTTAACCATGGACATCTTCAGTCGTTGAGTCATGTAACCTTGTACGGCCCGTTCCCCTGCTCCTGTCAGAGCTGCCCTGGTCAATGCTAGATCGCTGGCAAATAAGACCTTTATTTTGAAGGATCTCTTTTCCCGGAACAATTTGGATTTCCTATTTGTGACTGAAACTTGGTTGAATGTTGGTGAGTCCAGTTTTTCTGAACTTTTACCGCTTGACTGCACATATTTTAACTGCCCAAGGACTACTGGTCGAGGAGGAGGACTTGCCGTTATTTTTAAGGACAAGTACAACTGCAGGCTGCTGCCAATGACTACATTCTCTAGTTCTGAATTAACAATGTTAGAATTGGGCAAATTTCAGCCTGTTCTGTGTGCACTTATCCATCGACCTCCGAAATACAACAAGAACTTCATCTGAGATTTTTCTGAATTACTGTCTGAAATCATGCCGAAATATGACAGGATCTTAATTGTAGGAGATATGAATATTCATGTATGCTGTCCAACAAATCTGCTGGCTAAAGATTTTTTAAATGTTATTGATGCTTTTAACCTTACACAGTTTGTAAGTGGTCCGAGACAGATCCATGGCCACACATTAGATCTTGTTTTGACACACAGTTTGCCTATTTTAAATATTGAAATACACAAAGCTGTATTTTCTGATCACGCACCGGTTTTATTTGACGTTTCCCTTATCAGCACTAATATTGTTAAGAAATGCGCTCTGCCTCGTCTCCGCAGGATGATTAAACCTGCCACTGTGGCCCAATTCTACGAATAAGGTGAGGTTATTGAGGTTATGGAAAATATAGGGTCATCCGCTTGTCTGGGTATAGAGGAGTTGATTTCCTCTTTTTCATCTATCTGTAGCAATATTCTTGACACAATTGCACCACTTAAACCCAGGCGTTTCAAACCGAATTCTGAACCCTGGATAAATGACTTAACTCGAGCTGCTAGGCAAAAGTGTAGGAAAGCTGAGCGCCAGTGGAAAAAACATAAACTGCAGGTATTTTACGATATCCTAAAGGATAGTTGGCGTAATTACCAGAGAACTGTTAAAGCTGAAAAGGCTAAATACCTCTCGGAAGTTATTGGAAAAAAACTGCCATAAACCTCATGTTCTTTTTAGCAAAATCAGCTCGGTTCTTCATACCCCCTGATCCACAATGCAGAGTCTTCTGTAGCCTGTGAAAAATTTCTCCACTTCTTTGTGGAAAAGATCACCACCGTTAGAGCTAGCATTTCACTTCCAGCCTTTGACCCTTCCATTTCCCAAGTGTGTGCAGCAGTTGTCAAGTTTGAGCCTTTATCCCTCTCGGCCCTTACTGATTTAAAACCTTCAATTTGTCCTATTGATATTGTACCACCTCGTCTTTTTAAAGAGGTGTGGCACACTATTGGACCAAACATCCAAGCAATTATTAACAGTAGTCTTACTTCTGATCATGTGCCACTTTGTTTTAAAGAGGCAGTGGTGCAGTCTCTTATCAAAAAGACAAATCTGGACACCTTAGTTCTTGCAAACTATGGTCCAATCTCTAAACTTCCTTTTATGTCCAAGATTTTAGAAAAGGCAGCTCTCCTGCAGTTACAATAATTTTTAGATCTGCATGGTATCCTTGAAGTGTTCCAGTCCGGCTTTAAAGCATTTCATAGCACAGTTTGCACTTATAAAAGTTTTTAATGACCTTTTAATCTCAACAGACTCTGGAGATTCTGCAATGCTTTTAGACCTCACAGCAGCATTCGACACTGTTGACCACAGTGTTCTTATCTCTCGTCTCGAGCACAGTGTGGGGATTAAAGGCACGGCACTCGAATGGTTTAGATCATTTTTATCAGAGAGTGTTCAAAGGCTCTACTTCACCCCCGCAGCACCACTGACATGTGGAGTTCCTCAGGGTTCTATTTTGGCGCAGATTCTCTTCTCCCTGTATTTGCTTCCCCTTGGTTCCATCTTAAAGAAGCATAACATCAGCTTCCATTTCTATGCAGATGACTCACAGATCTACTTGCCTGTAAAAAGGGTGATAATTCCCTACAAAGACTGCTTGATTGTTTTTCTGACATAAAAGCCTGGATGGCCTTAAACTTTTTACATTTTAATGAAAGTAAAACTGAAGTCATGATATTAAGACTCTTGGTGCCTCCCAACTGGACCTGGGTCCTCTGACACCCTATGTCAAGTCCATGGTAACTAACCTTGGTGTTAAAATGGGCCGTGAGTTTAAACTAGAGAAGCAGATCAATTCTGTTGTAAAAGCTAGTTTCTTTCAACTCAGTCTGCTTACCAAACTGAAGCCATTTTTATCTTTCACCGATTTTGAGAGGGTTATACATGCTTTTATTACAACTCGCCTGGATTACTGTAATGCTTTATATGTAGGTATTAACCAGGCCTCCCTCTCAAGATTACAAATAGTTCATAATGCTGCCGCTCGGCTCCTTACCGGAACTTGTAAACGAGATCACATTACACCTGTTCTTGCCTCCCTTCATTGGTTACCGGTTTGCTTTAGAATACATTTTAAGATTCTGTTGTTTGTTTTTAAATCTCTTTATGGTCAAGCCCCAGCTTATATCGCTGAACTACTGAAGCCCCACGCTCCTGCTGACCAGCTACTCCTTGTTGTCCCTAGAACACGACTCAAAAATAGGGGAGATCAAGCGTTTTCAGTCGTGGCCCCAAGGCTTTGGAATGAATTGCCTCTGAATGTCAGACTGGCCCCCAGCCTTCACATTTTTAAATCACGACTTAAAATTCACTTTTATTCATTGGCCTTTAAACCTGCTTGAGAGTTGTATTCTGTATTTTATTTTTCTAGTCTTGTTTTAAATGTTTTTTGTGTTACTCGCGTGTTTATAATCATGTCAATGTCCAGCACGTTGGTCAACCTGGTTGTTTTAAATGTGCTTTACAAATAAAGTTGGATTGAATTGGATTGTTTAGGCTAATCTCTCTCACCCTCTTTCTCGACTGCGTGCCTTGAATAGTTTTGAGTTACATTTTGGCAAAACCTGTCAGATCTAAGTATTATTATGTTTTTGTTTAAGTTATTGTTTAACATGATTCTTTTTTTAATGTATTTATTATTTGGGAACAAACGAGGGTCTCCGTTTAAGAATGGCGGCTCGCAGCTGCAGGTTCCGCTGCTTTAGAGCACTGAAGCGCATCTATCTTCAAGTTTAGTTTAACGTCCAATTTAAGTTTCTCTTCTTGTAATAAAGATCTCACCGAAGAAAAACACCCTGTATTTTCATTGCATTTTTAATTCATAAAAAGTTAAATAAATAATGAATTTTAATATAAAAATATTAATGATTAATTGATAGTCGATCATTAATTCTCCCGACGATCGACGAAGAAAATTTTATCTAATGCCCATCCCTAGCAACTACTAGTGACTACACTTCTGAAGTGATTTTGGAGAGGGAAATTAGGTAGAAATACACTGTTTGAGCGCTGCTGCTCATCCCACAAATACATGTTCCTTACAAATGGGGCACCATTTGTAAGGGAACTAAACAGGCTTTCCAACAGTATAAGATTTATTGCCAAAAAGCATTGTTACCACAGAGAAATAATCTACCAAACACAAATTTCCTTACTTTTTGTGCTAAGTTTACAAACAGGCCGCACTGAGGTAAGGGAGCTGAAAATGGCAAATTGCACTTTTCCATGTCATGCATATGCATTCATAGGAGGGTGAAGGGGAAAGTGGTAGTTTCCCATAAAGAGATGGGAGGGGAAGCGTAAAGTGCGTACGTAAAAAAACCGCACCACTATTTTGCGGTGAAAATTCTCCGCCTCTTAAAAGCAGGTGTAAACCAGGCGCAAGCGGGTTTCCTGGCATATGCCTACTGGTGAAATGGCGGCAGTAATCCGAGCAAGATGGAGACGAGCTGAAAGGATTTTTGCCACAAGGATCAAACTTTTTCAGTTGAGTGAAGACAAAATTCATTAAGCGTTACAGATTAAGCAGCCAGGCAATATAACAGTTACTGGAATAAATCAAAGATGACATCCAATCTCCGACTCAGCGTTCACATTCCATTCCAGCAGCTGTTCAACTCCTCGCTACATTACAAATATTGGCATCAGGGTCATTTCAAACAGTCACAGCATCAGCAGTGGGAATATCGCAGTCTGCACTCAGCCGTATCATAGCACCAGTACTTAACGCTTTGCTACAGCGCACTAGTCAATACATACATTTCCCCACCACTAATGCCAAAATAACACGCATCAAGCAGGATTTTTATGACATCACCCATTCAATTGCGCTTTTAAATGTGCACAATTTATGGTATAGTGGGTGGAGAAAGGCACTGATTACCAAATGAACTCGAGGTTTTGTAAATACGACGTAAGCTGAAGTTTCACAGAGTGTGCTTTCTGCAGGTTGGCAACGGCGCCGATAACGCTACTTTCGCAATTGTACGTACATCTGGCCCAGAGAGAATTTTGGCAAGATGGTGGAGCTAGGGGAAGGGTAAAGAAGGTTATTAATATAACTAATAATATCAAACTGCATGGCAGAGTTGGTCATCAACCAAAAGACAGACCAAAATCAACATCCCTATGCCAGCAGGGCAAAAACACTTCATCCACCAATTACATCAACAGACACAGTAATAAACTCACCAATGTTAACTCTGATCAGTGGAATACCATATCTCAATTTATACCACGATCTTGATAAATATAATAACATAGTACCATTTTCAAAAGACCTATTGAGAAATTGATAAAAGATAATATAGTAAATACCTATAATGTCTTTTGGCTAACTATTTGTTGGGGACCAAGAAGCAGGGGGTTAAACATTGATTTTAACCAAAAATGGCTCAGATTGAGCTGACGGCAGAGACAAAGGATCTTGGCCTACATGTGAATCCCAAAGCCAGTTTCACCAAACTCCTACAGGCCGCCACTTGGAAGCAGAGACCCCAAAATGGAGAATCTACCTTCAACACGTGTGGGACAAGGCAGACTGGTGGTGAGACAAAGAACTGCTTCACACCTGTGACAAAGTTGCAGTTTTCCCACTGGCTGTCGGGCCTTTGAATGCACCACCACGCCACTAGGAGGCGGAGGAAGGATAAAAGCTGTCGGCATCTGTGCTTCTTCGCTTTTTCCACGGTGACCCCGGTTACTACAGGAGGCACACTAGTCCGGACTAGCTAGCCAGCATCACCTCGCTGGTCGAGTTGAGCTGGGACATTTTATATCTGTCTGATATACAAAGGGGATCCGAGGAAATACTGGCCGAGTGTTCCCCTCATCTGCAGCGGGTTTAATCAGCCTGGATTCAAGAAAAGGACGGCGTTCTGTTTCTTGCTTGTCGACCTGGATCACGTATCGTCCCCTGCTCTGGACGAAACGGATCATTAACCTCTGGCAAGAGATTAACTGACAAACAACGCACACAGTAAGGCTGTACACAGTTCTGGGCAGACGTTAGAACTAGTGCGTTTTGGTTTGTTTATTAATGAGCAAAGGGTTTGCTACCGCTTGTGCCATTAATGTGATCTGATTGTAATCATGTAATGGTTCATATAGGATTATTAATCTATTTTCTGTGAATGTATAATCGATCATTATACCGTTGGTTATGTTGTGTTAAGTAGCTGGTTAAAACCATAAGCGCTACCTGCTAAACCACTCCTTTCACGGAGTTTAGTTACTGTCCGCGAGATAATCGCGGTGAATCAGCTGTTAGCCAATGGAGTGGTTATAATGACCAAAGTTTCCCTCGGTAAATCAAAAGTCTCAGTCTGTCCTAACTACACGTGGGGTCCAGACCTGGGTGGCTGAGGGAGCTGGCCATTATCGATAACTAAGATCAGAGTGTTTTCCTCCTTTATTCTGTTCCTTTTACTAACAGACACACGGACACAAGCTAGCCACGTAGCTCCCGAGCTAACGCTGCTAGTTTAACCACGTGGGGTTAAAGCTAGCAACCCCCCCTTTACCTGTTCAACCCCTCCTCGTGCACCCAGCACCACTATCGCCCTCTTGAGGCTAAATAGTTTTGTGCAGCTCACAGGAGTAGCCATTTTTGAAGTTGTTTTTGTGTTAGAACTACACTTCGACACCACCCCTCCTCTTACACACACACACACACACACACACACACACACACACACACACACACACACACACACACACACACACACACACACACACACACACACACACACACACACACACACACACACACACACACACACACACACACACACACACACAGCTTTGTTTTTGGTTGTGATATTGTAAAAAGGTATATAAGTTTATTATTGAAGGATTATTGATTAGCTACAGATAATTGTGAAGTTAATAAATCTTATTATACTTAATTAGTAGTTGCTTGTGATTATTTGTGTACTTGTTGTAATAATTGCTGGCTGAACCGGTCCGTGCTCGAAATCACCCCTTCCTTTGTTCCCTTTTAAGGATTTTCACAGAAATGAGACTGTTCCACAGTTTGATTATTGGTCCCTGACTTGCAGGGTGGTGCCCAGTTTTGATTTTTGTCGATTTGATACAGTTATTAATAACCATATTCATAACTTTATTAATATTGATAAAACATCTTTTGATAATTTGTCAATGATCAAATCTGTACCCTAAGGGTATCCAACATATCCAACCACCTTGATGCAATAATCATATAAAAATCCATAAAGCAATTCTGCTTATTGATCAGCAACATTGTATTCAATGGCCTTATACACCTAAAGATGTAAAAGGGGGAGAAAAAAACAGTGTCACAGGAAGAACCTTTTTTAATCTGGACTTCAAGCAGGAATCAATATCCTCGTATATAATGGAACTACAGTTAGCTAGAGTCTAATAGGTCCATGTGACTTGCTGTAGAAAGATAAATAAATAAGCATTCAAATCTGCACAAGCCTTACCTGCAACATAGATCTTGGTTGTGTCAAACCAGTGGAACTCTAGGTGGAAGCCGAGGTGGACAGCTTTAATCGTTACCAGCACAATCAGGTAGACCACTGATATGGTGCCTGGACAAGACAGAAGGACGCAACAATGGATGGATGAACGAAACAGCACACAGCATATTTACAAGAAAAAACAGGGGCCTGTTCCAGAAACCAGGATTAACAAAATCTGAACCTAAGCCTGAACTCTAAATTGAATAGACCCGAGATAAGAACAGCTGATCAGAGTATGAATCAGTATGTTCACTATGAGTTAAGAGAGACCGTAGCAGCAGCAAGGAAAGTTAGAATTGACTTATTGAGTCAATAAGTTAAGTCCTCTTATTCATTATTCACCAAAGTGAAATGTCCTTAATGAATGAAAGTGGTGGAAAAAAAAAATAACTTTAAATACTGTATATACATTTAGCTATAACCTGATGAGGACAAAATATAGAAAAAAAACAAAGCACAAAAATATAGATCAATCAGATAAGACATACTGTATTTTACTTACAGAGAAATTATTGTAATCTCATATTTTACATACACTCATTGGCCACTTTATTAAATACACCTGTAAAATCTACTGCATCTTACAGTATGTGTCTAAAGCTTCACTTAGATTTTTAAACAGCGATTACTTAAGAAATGCGCAGTAACTGTTTCAGTGCAGGGGAAATGACTGACACACGACAGTTGTCTTGTCGATGTGCACAGAATCCCATAGGTCACAAAACCTCTCGAACTCGCAAAAAAGGACAACGCATAAACCTGATTCTGAGCTAAGAATGACTCCACAATGTGTAATATTTAAATGAGAGTGAAGAGATCCAGGGTTAAAGGGATCTGTTTCTGGAACTGAAACTCAGTTTCCCTCACCTCAGGGTTAACAAACTCAAGAGTTTACACTAAACCTGCTGTCTAGTACTGACCTCAGCACATACAACTTACCTTGACATGCTGGCCGATTTAGCTTAGGGCTGGGCAATGTATTCATATTATATCGACATTGATTATATATATATATATATATATATATATATATATATATATATATATATATATATATATATATATATATATATATATATATATATATATAATGTAATATAATATAGTTATATGACACGAGTTTTCTTTTCCTGGTTTTAAAGGCTGCATTACAGTAAAGTGATGTAATTTTCTGAATTTATCAGACTTACTAGCTGTTCTATTATTTGCCTTTACCCACTCAGTCATTGTATGCACATTACTGGTGAATATTTATCAAAACTCTTATTGTGTTAATATTGTGTGGAAGCACCAATAGTCAACCCTACAATATTAATATTGATGTATTTGGTCAAAAATATTGTGATATTTGATTTTTTTTGGTTATTCCGCTGAGTTCTAATTTAGCTACTTGGTTACCTCATACACCTGCAGTCAGATATTAGATTATTTTAAACTGAAGTAAAACATCATAAGTCCAACACACTGGCAACTAGCTGGCTGCCAAACATCAATTAATGCGGTTTTAAAGGCAACCAAAGACCTAAATAAGCCCACTGTTTTTTAGAGCACCTCCCCTAAGTCACTGCTGATGTTTCAAAACGCAACTGTGAGTTAAAAAAACTCTGGTGGCAGTGGATGCTTTTATTTAAGGTAATACCCACGCCTTCTGACTTATCACAAACTCTGCTATCCACTCTTCATGTCATTGCTCTTGCCCCATCTTACCCAAGAAAGTAAACCGGGCAAAGAAGGCGGCTGAGCGGAAGCAGAGCAGCGGCAGCAGCAGGATGATGAGGTAGAGGGGGATGGTGTTGGTTTTGCTCCACCAGTGTTCAAAAGAGGTGCCATCAGAAGTGTCATTTCCACTGATGTATAGTGTGCTGATGGTGTGGTTCCCTCCGGGTTCAGTGTTTGGGTATGGACAGATGACTGGTGAACACATCAACAAAGCATTAGCATCCAGAAAGTCAGTTTACTAACCAAAAACGTTTATTTTCCTACTTGAGATTATTATTAGGAAACACCTAGTCATTTTTAAGAAGTGTGCAGTCTTAACATGAAGTTGCAGAATATTTCAGAATCTGTGGTACTGTGGTGAACCACAATATAGACATATTCACTAGAGACTGCAGCTCCTTTAAGTAGGGAGCTCACTGGGAAGAGAGGGGGTTTCTGGGAAACTATTTGAGCTTATTGGCAGTACTGTGAGTTTTACCTGTGTTACCTGAAGCTGTAAGCTGTCGCTATTAAGTGGGAGTAAACAGACTCAACTTGATTTCACTTCTCCATCTTGTTTGTCCTGCACATCCACAGTACCATTATTGTTATTATTGCCATTAACATTATTTTCTAATGTAGCTCTTTGTAACTTCTATTTAGTTGGTTTTACAACCAGACAGAAGTTACATAGAGCTTATACATTGTTTGTCAAGACATGATCAAATAAAGATCCAGGGACCTTAAAGTTCTTTTTGTCACATACAGGAAACATCTCCTCACTATCTGCTAGCTGTCTGTCCCCTGAACACACTGTAAAAAACACGGTCTCTGTAGACAGCCCAGGCTCCGCAAACGCCAACAAAAACCAACTGCGCTAACCTGCACCACCAAACATAACAGTCTTCCAGCCAATAACCGACAAGAAGGATTTGGGGGTGGGGGATGGAGGGTTAGTGCGCGGAAGCACTGAAGGGAGGGGGAGGGGACGTGATGAGGAGGAAGGAGGGGCGAGCTAGCCTTGTTTTGTTTGAAAATACTTCAAACGTCAACAACAAGTGCCGTCACCCAACATCGCTTAGAGCACCTTTAAGTGACATCAACCTATCGCACAAGTCCATGAAGTCCTTGCGCCAGTACTCCAGGTTGAAACAGTTGGGTTTGCGGTCTTTCCAGTTAAATTGAATAATCCATTTGGCAGATAAAAAAGTCAATGTACATTTGTACAATTTTGCCTAATATACAAGTATTCGGGCAAGGCTTGATAACAATTCTGAGAGAACATGACAGGTCTTCAACAATGTCAGACCAAATTTGTTTAACAAGCAGACAGTACCACAATAAGTGCATGAGCGTACCCTCTACTTCACAACCATGCCAGCACAATTTGAGTGGTCCAGTATTAAATTAATCGCCAACTCCTGTAATAATCGATTAATCGGTTTTAGTCATTTTTTAATGAAAAATCTTTGAGTTGTGGACAAAACTAGAACATTTAAGGATGTCATCTTGGGCCGATCCACAATTTTCACAATTTTCTGACATTTTAGAGACCAAACAACTAATCCATTAATTGAAAAAATAATCGACAGATTAATCAACAGTGAAAATAGTCGTTAGTTGCAGCAATAGATCTATCCACGAACAATTTAGAGCTTTAAAGACCAAAGACAGCCTTTGTCAAAATTCTGACATCGGGAATTCAAGACCAAATTCTCACAATGTGTCTTCTGCTAAAACCTACATCTACGACTTCCGGTTATGGCGGCCATGTAGGAAAACGTGCTTTTTGCTGCTCTGCTGCTAATTTCGCAAAAAATTCTCCTGCTCACTTACAGTTTCAAATAGAAGATTTTGAGGTGTGATGCCTAGCTAGGTAAAGTCACAGAAAGGTAAAGGTGGGACAACCAGACAGCCGAGCCGGTTTGATTGTAATTGTTGTGACGAAGCAACCAAAGCTAACCAGGCCATGAATACGCAAACTGACAATGAAAATGAACCAGCAGACACCAAAGCTGATCAAATACTGGCAAAGTTAGTCTCAATGGAAACAGGGTTCACCTCTAGGCTTGATTGTTTGGCAGCAACTCTACAAGATGTGAAAAAGGAGATTAGTGCGGAATTACGTAAACTGGGTATCCGCCATGGAGTGTCTCATCCTGCGACCCTGCTGGTGACTCACGAGGGCAAAACTTATTCCTTTAAAAGCCCTGCTGAGGCACACGTTTTTCTCAGGAGAATAAAACACTTACATGAAGAAGAGGCAGGAATACAAGATGATTATTGCCAATAAGCCAATTAATGTGGTATGTAATTTGTTGTAGGTAGGACACAAATAACCATGACAAGGCCTTTCTTATTTTATTATTTTATTTCACTTAATGACTGACACATAATTATTTTGTACTAAAGTTTGAAGCTATATATTTACAAAAGTGTAATATATAGCATGACTGTGTACTTCTATTAAACAGTGATCATAAGATGTCACATTATTTTGAGACAAATTAAGATGTTATTGTTGTACAACAAGCCAAGTGTAAATCAAAGTGAGCAGGAGTTATAAGTTAATACTTGTTAGAGTGTAGCAGTGGCAGTAGTAATTAGAGTAGGTTGGAACAAGAGAGTGGTTTGACTGATCCTCACTGGTGTGGACCGGTCCTAGCAATAACGGGAGACCAACAGCAGGGGGGGATACCCTCTTGAGTGGGGGAAGGTAGAGGGGGTTATGATAGTTCAGAGTGTTGGATGTTTGTTCTAACATCCCAATTTGTTATGCCTATAAGCAAGGATAGTTTTACATTGCAAAGCAACCTGGTAAAGTTTTTTTTTTTCCATAAGTTATGTTTCAAGAAGTGAATCTTAAATTTTATTTCATGGAACTGCAGAGGTCTGCAACGTCTTCAAAAGATAAAACAGGTTATGAACAAACTGAAAGAAATGAATGCTAAAATTGTACTGTTGCAAGAAACTCACCTCATTGATGATAGTATAAGGGTGAGAAGGAGGTGGAAGGGCACTGGCCCTCATTTATCAAAAGTGCGTACACCAAAACCACGGTGACTTTGAGATTTATCAATATGGACGTTGGCATACGGCACGCTCAAATCCTACGCCAGCTCAGGAGGTGGTTTACATGTACGCATAATTTTGAGTTAGTGCGGAAATGCACAGAAAAACAATTCCTAACACCACAAAACGCACTGACAAACTAAAAGAAGACCTCTATGCGCCGGTATGCAACATTGTTTTAGCCTGGTTCTGTACAACATCTCGCAGGAAAACACGGTGCCATAAATGTAGCGATGGAGCCAGATGACCCGATGCCCGGAGAGCAGTGTCCAGAACAGCCCCAACTGGGGGCTATACTAAGGAGACAGGATATTATTCCTCGCTTTAAAAGGTAGCCTATAGTGTTGTTTGGCAAGGATATTCAATACAGGAAACATGACGATGCACAACATTTGTATTTATTCTTCAGGTTTTTGTTTCTCTTTCAAGTGAATGATTTATTTCTGCCATTGACAGAGTTATTTTGGCTTGTTTTTCCAGCCCCTCTGCTGTCAGGAGACAGGGTCCAGCACGGGGGGGCGGAGGACAAGCGCTCTCCCTCAGCTGTTGCCTCGTTCCGACTCATGAAAAAAAACACGAGTAAAATAAAAGACACTGCATAAACTCCGCTACCGTGTGTTTATTTAAATATAAGTACACCTACATATGTAGGCCTAAGAGATTGCAATAGAAGCATGTATATTACTATTAGGACTAGAGATGGCCCGATACCACTTTTTTGCTTCCCGATACCGATTCCAATACCTGAACTTGCGTATCGGCCGATACCAAGTACCGATCCGATACCAGAGTGTCATATATTTTATTATGTTTTAACAGCTGTATACTACTGTCCCTGTATGGATGTGATATTATTTCTATCTTTGTTGTCGGTCTGGCTCAGGTTAAACTCTTTGTGAAACATGAACAAACACAAACAATGAATGCCCCAGAACTTTCTTTTATTCTCCAGTTTGACAGTCAGTTATAACGGAAAAAGAACATAAATAAACTACTTTAATGTAGATTTTCTTTAGGGCTTTATTACGTGGTATCGGATCGGTGCATAAACTCCAGTACTTCCCGATACCGATACCAGCGTTTTAGGCAGTATCGGAGCCGATACCGATAGTGGTATCGGTATCGGAACATCTCTAATTAGGACTATAGAAAAATGTGTCGATGTATAAATTAAATAGGCTAAACTTCAGCTGGAGTCTGATTTACTACGGCAACACTGTTGACCGCATCAGTGATCTCCTTCCATGCCACATTCTTTCTACAGCCTTTAATACCAGTTTTCAGGCTGCCAAATAGTACACACTTTAATGCAAATGAACTGGAGATATCAGGGTTTCAATCTCCACCTCTGAAAAGTGCCGCTTCTCAGCTGGATTATGTCTCACCGTGTCGTGAATTGTAGGGGCGAGGCCTCAAAACCTAGAATATATTGGGGCGTGTTATTCTAATGACGATCGTTTTCAGCCGCGGCATTTATCAAGGGCAGGTATTGCGTACACCTGGATTTCAAAGGTACGCACAGCTTCATAAATCAGGCGGTGAGAGGAGTGTATGCATAATCTTACAATATATACGCCCGTTTCTACGCAAGAATGATAAATGAGGGCCACTGTGTATGCGGCATCGTTTACATCTCAAGCTAGAGGGGTTATGACACCAATTCATGAGTCAGTTCCATTTAAAATAAAAAATATTATTAAAAGATAAAGGGGAAGATTTCTAATACTTCAAGGATCTTTGTTATCAGAAATGCTAAATAAAACAAATGTTTATGGTCCTAATGTGGATGATAGCAATTTTTATAATGACCTATTTCTTACTCTCTCAACGCTTGCAGGACTTCATATGATAGCCGGGGATTTTAAATTGTACATTAAACCCAGAAATGGACAGATCAACTGGGGTTGACAATTCCCATAACAACTGTAGGGCTACAATCCATAGGTTTGAGAGATTTAAATTGATTAGATATATGGAAAGAGAGAAAACCGAATATTAGAGCTTATTCCTGTCATTCGGGTACTTTTAAGACATACTCTAGAATAGATTTCTTTCTTGTTTCTTCAGAATTGCAATCTAAAATTTCTGACTGCTCTTATGATAATATTGTGATCTTGGATCATGCACCATGCTGTTTGGTCTACAGGGATGATAAACTATTAAGAGATCCACCCAGATGGCATTTCCAACATAAATGGTTACAAGATGAAGACTTGGTGAAATATTTAGAAAAACAGATAGATGAGTTCTTTCAAATTAATACTACACAAACTACTGCATGCGTTAAATGGGAAGCTTTCAAGGCTTTTTTTGAGAGGGCATATCATCAGTTATACAGGTTATAATTCAAAAAAGATACAGGAAACTAGATTACAGTTGGAAAATAGAATAAGAGCCCTTCAAACGAAAGTTAATAATTCTGAAAATATTAATAATTCACAATTGGAGAAAGAATTATTATTATTGAGAGCGGAATATGATAAGCAGTCTGCTTTTAGAGCGGCCTCAAGTCTTCTACGCTTGAAACAGACATTTTACGAGCAGGGTGATAGGGCTGGAAAATTGTTGGCATGGCAAATAAAGCAGCTTGAAACAAAATCACCAATCACATCAATAATCTGATTATGTCTTACGTTCTTGAAAGTTCTCATGATAGATTTAGAGCTTGGAAGGATGATTTGTCATTGCAACTTTCAGAGGAAGACTGGCAAGATGCATGCACTTTAGCCCACACAACATCAATAAATACTCGTCTTAAAGTTACTCAATTTAAATGGTTAATGCGAACATATGTGACACCAATGGAACTCTGTCGATAATGGAAACATTCCTGATGTGTGTTCAAAGTGTAAACAATGTAGAGGAACACTGGTTCACTGTATGTGGCATTGTGCAAAAATTACACTCTTTTGGGAAGAAGTAAAAGACATTATTCAAAATATTATTTCCAAACAAATAATATTAGAACCAAAATTATTTTTATTGGGCTTATATCCAGAGAAGCATAACTATACTAAAAATGAACGTACATTTATAGACCTTAGTCTGCTTAACGCCAAAAGATGAATAGCTTTATTTTGGAAAAAAACATGTAGACCAAGAGGCACTTTATGGTTACGGCAGATGATGTCTGCTCTGCCACTAGAGAGGATTACATTTGTGCTAAAAGGCAAACAGGGACTTTTTGAGAATATCTGGAATAATTTTATTGATTATACCAAAGATTTGGATTTTACAGATGACAATGACTGAGATGTGTGGACACTGCAGTTTAATTCTGGACAATAATTTGTATCACCTGATTTGTATAACTTATGTATTCTATTCTTATTTTTTATTTTAAAGGGGTGATAGAATGCAAAACTGATTTCACCCTGTCATAGTTGAATAACGACAGTTCGGTGGGTAAATAGGACATACATAGAAGCTCAAAGTCCCACTGACACCCCTTTACTATGAAAATCTCATATTTTGAAACTGCCACTGAAAACGGGAAAATCTCAACAAAGCTGGAAGTTGACGTCAACCTCCCAAAAACCGGAACCTTTGTCAGCCCATGGGTGTATTAAGAGAACGGTCACGCCCCAACATTTACATAGGCTACACAACTGACCTGAGATCAGGTAGTCTTCTGAATCTAGGTCACGCAGCTCTCTGCTATTCCATTACAAAATTCACTTCTGAAACTTTTTTATGCCACTTTACAAAAATGGATGGTTAATTGCAAATTTTGTACGACTGTGTGTCGGAGTTCAGCGCCGGTGCTGCCTGTGTTGCTGCCTCGCCGCCCAGCCTGCCTTCCTTCACAGACCCCGGCCTGCTATGAGGAACTTGGAGCTCCGTCACGACTTGCAGCCTACAGCACTCCATACCCGCGCAAGGTCACCGTCTCTTGGGGAAATAGACAACTAAATGCCCCTGCTCTGACAGAGCTCCAGGGCCTGAAACTCCCCTCTTCCTTCTAGCTAAATGCCCGGTGTACGTGAGTGAGAGCACGGTCAGCGAGCTTGTTACACCAGCAATCTGTTACCACAGGTTTCAGTTAATCTTTTAATGTGTGTAATTATAATGTGTTGAGTTATTTAAACAAACGATTGGGGAAATACACGCCTCTTGTCCGCAAGTCTCATTGATAAAGCCTGCGGCTGGATGGAGCTAGCTAGCCTCCTCTTAGAATTCCTCTGGAATTCACAAAAATTCATTAACTTGAAATCGGACACCGTTGTTAGCTTTATAAGACATTTAGTTAGATGTGGTATAACTGGCGTGGCGAAATTCAAACCGTAAATATACTCAGAATTTCGCCGAAAATGAAGCTAACTATCCGTGATTTGTAGCTACACACAGCTAGGATTGAAGGGACAGTCGCAGCTAACGAAACCCTTACAGCTCACAAATATTAATTAACTTGAAATCGGACACCGTTGTTAGCTTTATAAAACATTTAGTTAGAGGTTGTATAAGTGGCGTGACAAAATTCAAACTGTAAATATACTTGAATTACGACCAAAAATGAAGCTAACTAGCCGCAATCTTGTACACATAGCTAGGATTGTAGGGACAGTCGCAGCTAACGAAACCCTTACAGTTCACAAATATTCATTAACTTGAAATCTGACACCGTTATTAGCTTTATAAGACATTTAGTTAGATGTTGTGTAAGTGGCGTGACGAAATTCAAACTGTAAATATACTCGAATTATGACAACAAATTAAGCTAACTAGCCTCAATCTGTACACATAGGATTGAAGGACAGTCGCAGCTAACGAAACCCTTACAGCTCACAAATATTCATTAACTTGAAATCGTACACCGTTGTTAGCTTTATAAGACATTTAGTTAGATGTTGTATAAGTGGCGTGACGAAATTCAAACTGTAAATATACTCGAATTATGACCAAAAATGAAGCTAACTATCGGTGATTTGTAGCTACACATAGATAGAATTGAAGTGACAGTCGCAGCTAACGAAACACCTAGCTAAACTTCACAAATATTAATTAACTTGAAATCGGACACTTGAACTTGTTAGCTTTATAAGACATTTAGATGTTGTATAGCTAAGTGGCGGGACATTGTGTGTAACATTTGGTAAGAGATTGCTGGTGTAACAAGCGCGCTGACCGCGCTCTCACTCTCACACACGGGCCATTTAGCTAGCAGGAAGAGGGGAGTTACAGGCCCTGGAGCTCTGTCAGGGCTGCCAGCCTAACGGAGCTCACAGCAGGCCGGGGTCTTTGAAGGAAGGCTGGGCGGGCGGCGAGGCAGCAGCACTGCCGCTGAAGTCCGACACTTACCATACGTCTTACCATATTTGCAATTAGCCATCAATTTTCGTAAAACGGCCCATATTTGAGCTTTATATAGTTGATTTCTCACATAAAAAAGTCTCAGGAGTGAATTTGGTAATGAAACATTGCAGTATCTGGAATATGAGATTCTGTCGCTTCTCTAATGTGTGTGTATTGGGGATTCGCTAAACCAATCAGCGCGCATCTCTAATGTCTGCGTATGGCAATTCGCTCAACCAATCAGCGCGCAGCTCATCTAAATATTCACGAGCATACCATATTTGGAAGAAAAGCTCTTGTTACAAATAGGGCCAAAACACAGGGATGCATAAGGGCCAATAAAATATCAACCAGGCCATTTTCAGCCCAGCCAATGTTACACACCCCATTAGGAGACCATAAGGAACAGTGTGAAATACCCTATATAATCATTCTATCACCCCTTTAAAGATAAGTGTTAAATATTTGTAGATTGCTGC
This sequence comes from Perca flavescens, assembly GCF_004354835.1. Lineage (NCBI taxonomy): Eukaryota > Metazoa > Chordata > Actinopteri > Perciformes > Percidae > Perca > Perca flavescens. The sequence continues at coordinate 1,629,486 of NC_041346.1, forward strand.
TTTGTCTTGTGTTTGTGTATGCACAAAACTTAATAAATATATTCTGGCAAAAAAAAAACACATCTACAATAAAGTTGAAAGTTGGATAGGGTCAGGGACTCACCTCTATCTGAGCCGTTGGTTCCAAACTCTGAATCTGACATGTTGACATTGTGAGCATAGTCTGTAGACAAGAGAGGAAACCATCAGTTCAAAGCTCTTCTTGCATGTTTTAGTGGTACAACATCCTAATAATGCACTAAATAACCGTTATCTATAAGCTGTGATTGCAACATTGCTAGGATTTCACTTTCTCTTGACAGACAGAGCCAACCGTCTATGCTCCCGACCACCATCTTGCTCTGGATTTGGTAGATCATCTTTAGAGTGAACGTCAGTGCAAAATTTGAAAGGTCAAAAGAGGTTTAGACTCTTAAAAAAAAAAAAAAAAAATGAATACTGATGTGTAATTCCATTATATTTGCAGAAGAGATAAATAACCTATGCTGTAGTGAATGAATGTGACCATGTCAGCTTGCTAGCTACTGTAATTCTTAATACAATCTAGCAAATGTCAGCTTAATACAGAATCACATTGTCTAAGATTGTGCAAATATCCTTTGTTGTCATTTTATCTTAGCTTGCTGTATCTGTCAGTTTAAAAAGGGAAAAAATGTACTGAACATTATTATCAAATCAAGCCTCATCTATGGAGCTAAATCAGGGCCAAATGTTTTGTTAATTTGAAAAAAATATATATAGTTGAAAACTAAAGCTTGAAATTGAAAATGTAAGTTTTGGTCAAAACTTGGAAAAAATAAAACCATGTATTCAAACTAAAAATAAGTGTACCAATTTTTCTTTCAGTTTGAATAAAATATAGATTAAATTCTGGAATTATTTTGAATAAATTATAAATTATAAATTTTTCACTTTTATATTTGTTTTCAGTTCCACATTTCATGTTTTTTTTTTACGGCTTCAAATCTTTTTTTACGGTTTCAAATCTTTTTTTTTCGGTTTCAGATCTGTTTTTCCACTTTCAGATCATTTTTTTTCGGTTTCAGACTTTTGGCCCTGATTTTGCGTAGGGGGCGTGGCTTCAACTCAGAGGGGCGTGGCATTATGAGTGACAGCCTAACAAAGAAGGCAGAAGACTCCTCTGTCATGTTGCCTTCAGGAAATGGTGTTACTGTGAGAACTATGACTGAATGCTTTCTATCCTCAATATACATGTGATTTTTACTTAAACTGATGCCAGTGACAAAGTTCCATTTAAAAAATTGTTTTGGACAACACATGGTAGCAATTACACTATAAGAGCAATAAACTGTGCCAGATTGTGCAGTTCAGCAGGAACAATGACTTCTCCCACTTCCATGTATGACTTATAGCACCACAGTATTCACTGGCACCAGCCCACAGGTAGGACATGTGAAAGATATTAGCATTTTTGAATAGATACTTTGCGACATCCCCGCAGTGGCATTTTTTTTGTGATTAACACAAAGGGAAAATAGGTGTAGTAATAAAAATAAAAAAATAAAATAGGTGCATCTCTAGCACTAAAGTTAGCACTAACTAACATTAGCTTCACACTAGCTGGTGTTTATACACTAATTTCAGTGTCCAGCTCAAGTTTTTTTTTACTTTAACGTGTAGTGGTCTTTGTTAACCTCTGTTTGTCAGAATGACCATAACTCGACAGTGGCTGCAGTGAAGAAGGTCTCTTTTTACAGAGTAGACAAATATGACTTTACATTAATGCTCTGGCCTGATAAATTACGTTTTACACTATAACGTTACATGTCACTGCATGACAGTTATGCCTTACAAAATATGCCAAGTGGGCAAACTTTGAAGGCTTCTACCACAGCCTAACTTAAGTATCAGAATACACTAACTTGTCTTTTTGTATTTGTATGTCCTACGGTCTGTTTTCTGGACACTGTGTGTCCGTAATAAAAGCTTTGATTGATTGATTAACAAAGCGGACCAGGACAAGTTATGTTGTTTAAACTAACCATGAAAAGGTAACACTAGCAATGCTAGTTATCTATAATGTTTTACATTTATAAGGCTGTACGGCTGCAGGAAGCCACTGTCGAGTTATGGTCATTCTGACAAACAGAGGTTAACAAAGACCACTACACGTTAAAGTCAAAAAACTTGAGCTGGACACTGAAATTAGTGTAAAAACACCAGCTAGTGTGAAGCTAACGTTCGTTAATGCTAACTTTAGTGCTAGCGATGCTTCATTTCCAGCTGTCCACCTATTTTCCCTTTATGTGTTAATGACAAAACAAATGCCACTGCGGGGATAATATCCCAAAGTATCTATTCAAAAAGGCTAATATCTTTCACATGTCTTACCTGTGGGCTGCGCCAGCAGGTTGCCTTGGCAGAGCGGACGCTATGCTGACTGCCGAGTGAATACTGTGGTGCTACATTCAAAGTCGTACATGGAAGTGGAAGAAGTCATTGTTCCTGCTGAACTGCACAATCTGGCACAGTTTATTGCTCTTATAATGTAATTGGTACCATGTGTTGTCCAAAACAATTTTTTTAAATGGAACTTTGTCACTGGCATCAGTTTGTTAAGTAAAAATCACATGTATATAGAGGATAGAAAGCATTCAGTCATAGTTCTCACAGTAACACCATTTCCTGAAGGCAACATGACAGAGGAGTCTTCTGCCTTCTTTGTCACTCATAATGCCACGCCCCTCTGAGTTGAAGCCACGCCCCCTACGCAAAATCAGGGCCAAAAGTCTGAAAGAAAAAAAAAAAAAAGATCTGAAAGCGAAAAACAGATCTGAAACTGAAAAAAAAAAAGATTTGAAACCAAAAAAATAAAATTTGAAGCCGTAAAAAAAATAAGTTTTGAATCTGAAAACATGAAATGTGGAACTGAAAACAAATATATAAAAGTGAAAAATGAAAATTTATAATTTATTCAAAATAATTCCAGAATTTAATCTAAATTTTATTCAAACTGAAAGAAAAATTGGTACACTTATTTTTAGTTTGAATACATGGTTTTATTTTTTCCAAGTTTTGACCAAAACTTAAATTTTCAATTTCAAGCCTTAGTTTGTCAACTATATATATTTTTTTTCAAATTAACAAAACATTTGGCCCTGATTTAGCTCCATACTCATCTCACTCAAAGGACTGTGACCTAATGAGTGAGAAGTTTGAGATTTGCTTAAAACCTTAAAAGTGTTGTGGAACATACATTATACAAAATGATTATATTTGCCAGTATAATCATGGCAAAATGTTACTAAAGAGACATATTTTACTAACTTAACCTTTAAAGTTGACTGTATAAATCATTAAAATGTAGGTTGCCATTTTGAAACTGGCCACAACAGCAACAACAGATGTTTTAGCCTGTTGAGCTAACTCTGGCTCATTAGGTTACTTTGCTGTTGATTTATCAACACTGTCCCTGTCAAATAAACTAATTAAAAATTAAAGTCATAATTCACTACATATCATGACAACGTACTCAGTAATGAGCACATGGCGAGGCAGAGAATTGGAATTATACAGTATGCTTAGCAGGCTATACTGCAACACACATCAGCCATGTTGCAAAGTAGAGTTGGGAATTTTTGGGATTTTTTTTCTGATACCGGTGCTAAAACAATACTTTTACTACGTTCGTGTCGTAACACCAGGGAGCAGCACAGGTGTTTAAATGGCACCGAAATGGGGCACCAAAATCCGTTTTGTCATTCAGTCCGGGTTTTGGTACCCAACCCTAAAATGCAGTTTCAGGTCATTTGAAGCAAAAACCAGACACATTGTACAGACAGAAGTGGCCATGGTACAGTACCCAAAGAGTGCCAAGTGTTTAGATGCATTTAAAGTGCTGAGTTGTCTTTGTAATCAACCAAACAGAACTACATAATTAGGTGATACCTCTTTTCTGGTAATGACAAGAGCATTGGGACTTACTGTAGATGAACTGTCCGGTGTTGTAGAGGAAATTGGACATGAGAACCCAGTAAACCACCATGGCTCCAATAAGTGACACCATCGAGAAGAACAAGCTGGACCACTTGCCAAACTTGCCAAAGTAGTAACTACAAACATCAGGGAATTCCCAGTCGGAAGTGTCCATATCTGCTGGACAGAACACAGAGAATAAATACATGTGAAATACTTTCGGTCATGTCATAGACCATATCTTTGGGAACATTTTGGTCAATGCTTTAAGATGTTTTACAGCGAATCATCCACAATCAGAGTTGAGACAGAGTCATTAGCTTTCCTTGCAGCCTTTTGATTTCAGAATTACCAGTCCTTACCCTGGTCTGTGTGGATGGGAGTATATTCAGGTCATAGGTAGGTACAATAGGTCCAAGATAAAACACATCACAACATAAAAACCTAAGGGAGTCAAGTACAATTTCCAAGGTGTGTTACTGAGAAACATCTAATCAGCAAGCTCCTCTGTAGGAACATGTATACAAAAGACACTCTTCGCAAACACCTACTAGAGGTAATTAAACGTCTTTTTTAATGAAACAATAATAACCATTAGTTAATCTGTAATCACAAAAAAACTAGTATAACAAATATACCGGGGGTCCAAACACAGGACGCAACTCAGAAGCAAAGGTGCAGTGTGTCCGGGCAACGCCTTGCTGCAGTGCACACTGTCTATTTCTTTTAAAGCCTTGGACAAGGGCTGGGAAGTGCAAGTCCAAGCTGAAATTAATCTCAATAGGGGTGTCACGATTCTCCAAATTCACCATTCGAATTGACATTTTAAGGTCATAACTCAATTCAAATTTGGATTTAAACATTTTCTTTTCAGCACTGACGGCAATGCCAGAAGAGCCAATAGATGGCAGAAGGGTACTTTACAACAACTATTTGAGTTTCTCTAAATTAACATTTTACAGAGATGTACATGAATGCACAATGGGGTCCCGTCGGAGCCCACATGCTTTACCTTGGTTATTCACTCATGGGGAAGGAAATATGTTGCCACACGGTGACTAAAGAAAAGTAGAAGGATTTTCCAGTTCTGTATTTCCTTTGTATTTCTGACTCTGGCAGTGGCGATGGTGATTGGAAAGTGCAGCTGCATGCTACCGCTAAGCTAACATTACCTTGTGTCTTTAGCTGAATGCTACCAGCCGGTAAGCTACCATGCGTCTGTTTGTTTTTTCTTCGGATGTGTGCAAGTAGGCGAGGTTTGATAGAGAAGAAAATATTTTCCAAATTGAAAGCTCATTTCATCGATTTTCAATTTAAAAATTAAAATCGTGACACTCCTAATCTCAAGAAATCATTTTGCACCTCATTCACGAGTGTTTACTAGTTCAGGTACTGTTCTCTGCAATATACTTCAACTCTAAAATGTAAAAATATAAATGTACGCTATATGTTGAGTTTTTTTTGTTCACTGTTTTGATATTATTGTAGAAAGAAATTTCTAAACCAACCAGAGTATGTATGTATGTATGTATGTATGTATGTATGTATATATATATATATATATGTATATGTATGTATGTATGTATGTGTATATATATATATATATATATATATATATATATATATATATATATATATATATATATATATATATATATATATATATATATATAAAAAACTAGAATACATGGCATTTTGGGCAGAATCTCAGTGACAGAAGCAGATTATTGAAAAGTAACCTGTAAAATTTTTGACGACTAAATGTGCTAACGCTTTTGGCATGAGACACCCAAAACAAATCTCACACCAAATACAAGAAATCTGCAAAAGCTACTCCTTGATAAAAAAAAAAAAAAAAAAAAAAAAAAAAAAAAAAAAACATAGCTATGAATGTTTCTTCCACACACACAGAGAACAAAGAATAAATAACACAGCAAATACAATAGAGTTAGTGCTTGGACCTCAAAAATAATAATGCGCTCAGGACTTCACAAAGGTTTATAATATCAGTTAGCTGTTACTTTCACAGTCATCATTGTATTAGGTATAGTTGCATATTCCCAGTACAGTTACTCTTGTTTTAAGCATTTTCTTGAAAAGGGAATTCTTGAAAGGAATGACTATCTCAAAAAGAAAACACAAGGTATAGGGGAAATTGCTGTGCTAGTATCCAAAAAATGATACTCAATTCTCTGAAATTATTGAAAAACGTTGGTTTGTATCAGAAACATAATCTAAACAATTTTCAAAACTTTAAAAGGATAATTGCTGTATTATAACTTTTAAGCCACCATTAGCAGAATCATTTATTCTAAGTGTAGCTGGACTTACGTATTGCCTTTGGTGATTTGAGAACGATGTAACAACAGTAGAGCATCAGCAGGCCTGTGAAGATGAGGATGAGGATCCCCAGAGTGAAACCAGCCTAAAGGGACAAAGACAACAATGACTTTAGTTTTGTCCTGTAGTCAAATGTAATGAGCAATGATGCAAAGCTAGTCATTACAGATGTGGCTTTGAACGAGCCAAGGACTTGAAGTATGTGGAATAAAGCGAATTACCTGCTTTATACCCCAAGGTATGCTGAGTATCGATGTGCCCATCATTGTGTTCCATATAGCAAATCTGTGAGGAGAGAAAAGCAAGGTAATAATCAAAGCAGTCAAAAAGAACATTTAGCTCAGGTTGATTTACTGATTAGACAGTTTAGCTGGCAGGGCTTACATGGTGATGATACTGGGGTTTTTAGAGGAGGGGTCGCTGCCTGTCACCTTGAAAGCTGTCCCCAGTGGGCTGTAGATGTAGATCTCCTCTTGCCGGGGGATCACATGGTTTGGAGGACTCTGAAGAAAAAACAAAAAAACAGCCAGATGCTAAAGATAAATTCTCACAGGTACAGTAACATGAGCATGTACTGTAGAGCCCGACCAATGAAGGATTTTTAAGGCAGATATCGATACAAATATTTGGTGATTTAAAAATCCGATATATCGGCTGAGATAGGTAGGTGTATATATATATATATATATACACCTATATATATATATATAATTTAATTTTTATCCAGAAACGCATAACAAAACATAAACAGATTTCCCTAACATTAGGTATTTGTAGTTATTTATGAGTTCTCAGTAAAATAGCATGATGTTTGTTTTATTGTCACAACAGAACATCAAAATATATTAAAGTTCTGAAAAATAAAACACATAAAAATACAAACTTAAGATATGAAACTTAAAGGGTTAAACACAAGTGTTGCCAACAGGGATGTTGTAGAGCGCCCTCTGGTGGACAAACTATGCAACGCCAACACTCAGAGCATGAGGCGTTTTGTCCGTTTTCATTTTATTTTTTAAATATTCATTTATCGGCCATTATAAATGCCGATACCGATAGTTTTGAAAATGCCTAATATCGGCCAAAAATATCGGCCCACCAATATACCGGTCGGGCTCCAATGTACTGTATGAAAAATAATGGCATTATTTTCACATTATGGTTGTATAATATACAGAGACAAGAAAACAATTCTTTCAGAATATAATTTACCACAATAGCGCACTCTACCAGTAACCGTTCATTAAGCTGAGAGGATTCTTTCAAAGTTAAAACTCATAAAAAGGGAGGAAGGTCCGTAGGATTGCACTGTAGAAGTTAAGTGTGATGACAGGGAGTGAGTGTAATTAGTTCTTCAAATAACAACTAGAGTTGTACTTTTTATATTTTACTTTGCACACTACACAGTATGTATATACTGCATTTAAAACGTGTATCATTATTTTTACTTGAACGTTAAATCATGTTATAAGTTCCATACATGTGAATTTTAAAGAATTAACTTGTTAACTTGAAACAAGCTCAACATGGTCTTTGGTCTTTGGTTGAGGTCTTCCTTGAGAATTACTGGTTTGAACACCTCGTGAGATGGGTTATGGCTCCACCTAGCGGTAAATAAAGCACAAACACAGCTTGAGTTACTGGTGTGTGTCAATAGAATAAGTAAACCAGATTATTTATTATTATGGTTTATTATTTGCTAAGTTGTTTATTTGTTGTTGATAACTTATTAAAAGGGTACCCCCAGGGTTCTTCAATTTAAATATAAGACTTTTTAAAACCTTTCTTGAAACAGGATGAAATTGAATGCCAACTTTGCAGCTTTGTGTACTGTAAGAAAATTAATACAATATTTGTGCATTAACAGCTCTTGTTCTATGAACTAAATATACAAAATAGATGTGTTACAATGAGTTCTACATTGACTATACGATAATATTTAATGTCATGTAAATACTTTTTTTTTTTTTTATATAATTGCTTCAGTGATTGTTTTCATCCCGTTCTGCTTTTGCGTCTCAAAGCTGCGTCAAAGGGGTGGGGATAAAGAGCTGGGCTCCGGGGCGCCCTGGAAGAAATGAATGTTTCTGCTGATCTGTATAAGATGGAGAACTGGCCAGTTGCAATTTCTTCATCCGTGTCTTTATCTCGCCCTGTGGAAAAAGGTAGCACGTCATGCTAGCACGTGTCTGTTTAATAGTGAATGCCACAAATTTATACGATCAAAATTTTTGTCAAAACTTGCCATTTTTAGCACGTAGCTTGGTGGTTGTTGTTTCCGTAGAAAAGGATTTGGAAAAACAGTAACACACACATAGCAGAAGGGGAGGGGCAAAGCCGGAGCCACTGTTGCGCCAGACTATGGTGTGACTGACTGACTCGCATGCTAGCTTGTTGTGCTGACCTCAGCACCAAATGCATATTAGTCTGTAACCTTTTCAGTTCATTTTCGATTTCCAATCGTGCAGATCCGAATGCCTTTGGACACAATTGAATAGACCTTCAACCAATCAGAGCAACAAAACGACATAGCTTTGATAGACACAAGTTGGGGCTGTGCTTGGTCCATTTTAGAGCAGAAAAAAGGGGTCAACAATTAACTACAGCTAAACAGTAAACTTAAATGAGGTTCTGAAAACCTTTGAGGCGAGAAATAGGCAAAAGAGTAACAGAATCTTCAGAATCAGAATGGGAGTTTCGGGAGCCTGGTGTGTTTTGCTGGACAGAGAATGGCAGTTACATCATTCAAGCGTGACGCTCCTCTGTCAGTCATCAGCTTAAACCCGCCCCATGTGAAACTGTCGTGACTGGTTTGCCCAGGTTTTCTCTGGCTGAACATCTGTATGAATGGGAGGGAGGCCAGGGGACCTAGGGCGTTAAATGTGCTAGGTTCGCCACTCCGGGCACAGGAATGAGGGTGGACTTCTTGAAGCACGTGGGTATGACAGACTGAGCCAGTGACAGGTTGAATATCATTGTGAATACCTGGTATAATTGTTGGTCAGCACACAGTTTGAGGACCTGCTCACTGAGACTGTCAGGTCCTGCTGCTTTCTTGGTATTCACATGCTTGAGTGTCCTCCTGACGTTATTACCAGAAATGGAGATAGGTGTGAGAGGTGCACCCACCCATCCATTAACCCCAGCTTCAGTTGTTTCTGCTTGTTGGCTGCTGATGGCTTCAAAGCGACCAAAACTGTTTAGCTCAGAGGAGGGGGTGGGCTTGTAATCTGTCATAGTTGTTCGACCTTTCCACGTGCTTCAGGGGTCTCCCTCCTGGAATTGTAGATCCACTTTCGTATTTTGAGATACTAAGTCATTATTTTGAGATACTTTCTCATTATTTTTGAGCTATTAAGTCAATATTTTGAGATACTAAGACAATATTTTGAGACATACATTTATAGAGGAGGTAGGCCATTATTACTAATATTTCCCACATGACAGAATGAGCTACCCTACTTTAGAACAACATTTATAAAAGGAGGTAGTCAATTGTGATAGTAGAGCTTAGATCGGCCCAAAAAAATCAAGCCCAACCCAGCCCGAGCACGTTGTGTCCGAGCCCGGCCCGACACATTAACTGCAATTATGAGCCCGAGCCCAATTTAAACCGACACTTTTTTAACACGTGGGCCGTTATAACTGACGTTCTCAACTACAATTCCGAGTTGTTTGATCTGCAGAAATCTGTTTAGAATAATGCAACAAGGAAAAAGCATGTAAACTGCGCTGTTTGTTTATTCAGCACAGCAGGCCCGGTGTGATGCATGCAAGTAGAGGGGAGACTCCACGCATGACACGTGTTGCATTTTGTAACTGCAGCCTAACTTTTGTACACATTTGTTACTTTTATATAGCCTATATACATGTATAATATTTCAGATTATGGCATAGCTTTCTCCCCACCCAATTAGGCTTTAAAAAGAAAAAAAAAACGAGAAAAAAAAACGCTTGATTAAGGGTCCGGCCCGGGCCCGGCCAACTGGATAGTGGCAGAAAATAATGGCCCGAACCCGGGCTTGGGCCGAGAATCTAAACGCTATGTGATAGATATATCCCACCTGACAGAATGAGCTAAAGATGCAATATGTAATACTGACAGCTAGTGTTTAAAATAGTTACTGCAGTACAAATTTTAAATACTGGAGAGAGTAGTCTCCCCCGCCCCCTCCTCCTCAGTCTTTTAATTTAGTTCACGGAGGTTGCCAGGCTGAGACCGCAGCATCCACAGTCTCACTTTACCAGACCCTCCTCCAAAGCGCGATAAAGGAGAATCCACAACAATGTTGCTGGAAGCACGTCTCCCATAGCCAGACATTACTTTAAAGCACAGTGGAGTAGCTAACATTAGATGCTGGCTATATTGACAGTCATAGAAGCCCGTGCTCACGCAGAGTTCTGTACCCAACTAACAGACTCACTTTTTTTCTGGGATAAAATTAGATTGAAATGACATTAAATGCCCGTCCCAGTAGCCGTGATAAATTAGCCTAAAGCTAATGCTTACCTGTTCAGTAGGAAATTAGCCAACCTGGCGTCCTTTTGGGCTCTAAGCTGTCTCCATCTTTCAAATACATCTCCAATATTTACCCTGGGTTTTTAACATCTCTGGTCATGCAACTAGAAACGTGCCGTTTTTTTAGGTCGGGTAGAATCTCTCGCCGTTGATCCTGTTGGTGTGTTTGTTCTTTCATGGCTGTACTAACGTTACAGCTGCAGCGCGCTGGGTTTATGTTTTTACAGTATATCTGGCAACGCGGCCTGGCTGTCAATCTGGGCAGTTGATACCAACACACAGGCCAAAACACAAACAGACATTTCAAAAGTAATGTAAGAAAATACTGGCATTAGCATTGTTAGTATAGATAGTATTTCAACTTAGTATGTTTCCTTAATATCTGGCGACACATTGGAGTAATTTTTGGATTTATTACAGTAGCCTACATATATTACATATTAGACATTTAAAGTACATTTATACAGGAGGTAGTCCATTCTGATAAAGCCTATCCGACAGAACGAGCTACCCTACTTTAAATTACATTTATAGAGGTAGGCCATTCTGATATACAATTCCTGCTTAACAGCTACCCTATTTTATACCATGGTCTGGGTGAATACTCGATTCTGATTGGCTGCAGGGTGTCCATAAAAAAGTGTTATAAAATAAGAAAACATTTCACTCACTTGACTCAAATTAAACATGATTTGGGGTAACTGATATTAGTTTTCATAATTGTTGAGGGGCAAAAGAAAATGCAAATGCGTTCTAGGACATTTCTTTCCTCATACAACACAGCGCTGTTACTTTGACAGCATTGTCTGTTTAAGTGTGTGCTAGCAATGCATCTTAGAGATGGCTCTGCTGTAAAAGTGCAATTTAAAAAGAGATAATTCATTCATTAGTTCATTAAGCCCATAAACGTATGTGTGGCGTGCATATATGGAAAAAACAGCATTTTCAGTGGACTTTTTAATGCTTACTTTGCAATTGTCAAGTTAGGGTTAGGGTTAGGGTCAATTAATCAGGTTTTTGATTTTAGGTCATATCGTGCAGCCCTATGTGTAGGTACTTAGTGCATTGTGTCAAGATCATGATAACCTGTCCCTGGCTATAACACCTAACTAGGTAGTGATGCAACCTACTAGCAATCTGTCAGAAGAGGCTGTCAGTCTGCTGTAGTAATGGACTCGGCTGTTGAGGATGGCAGCCTCTGCAGAGACTCTCTCCTGCGGGTCATCACCTACGATATTCCTGGGCTCTACGTGGAAGGGCCTAGAAGAAGCAGACAAAAATCATGACATTACTAGCAATATTCCATCTGTCAAATCATTTTCATAATCAATTACATGTTTAAATTGCGCAAAAATGCAAAACATTTTTTGTTCCAGCGGGAGGATTTGCTGTTCTTCTCCGCTTCATATCATTCTAAACTGAAAATCTTAAGGTTCTGAAAGTTGGACGGACAAAATAAGCAACCTGTTAATAGTCACCTTGGGCTCTGGCAACTAGTAATGGGCATTTTCCCATTGATTTCTGACCTTTTATAGACACACAATTGATCATAAAACAATTGAAGGACTGAAAATAAAAAACAGTTAAATGCACCCCTAAATTTGAATTAAACAGAGCACAAACACTTTTTGATTAGTAGTAAAAATGTCTTGACTGAAGGAATTCACATACACTAAAACAAACATACATGTGTGACTTGCTGGAAGTCACATTCACGTTTGTGATGCTTTATGTGCTAGAAAGCTAGTTGGTCACTGTGAAATACCTAACTGGATTAAAATTCACAAACTGTTAAAACTAGGGTGGTGCCAGAGAGAGAGAGAGAGAGAGAGAGAGAGAGAGAGAGAGAGAGAGAGAGAGAGAGACAGACAGACAGAGAGACAGACAGACAGACAGAGACAGACAGAGAGAGACAGAGAGAGACAGAGAGAGAGAGACAGACAGACATAGAGAGACAGACAGAGACAGACAGACAGAGACAGACAGACAGAGAGAGACAGACAGAGAGAGACAGACACACAGACACACAGACACACACAGACACACAGCTTATGAAACGAATTCCAGGCCATACGTGTGGAAAGCTATCTAAAAACACTGTCAGAAAAGAGAAACATGCATGGTCTAGGCCAGCTCAGACAACCATGCTGGATCCAAACTTGTGTAAATGATACTGTATTGGCCACACACACACACACACACACACACACACACACGTACGCAAAGAATGTGTAAAACAATAAGGGTCTGCTACAAAGTTAAAGCTTAATTGTGTATGGTTCTTATCTTATTCTTATGGTGGTCTTTTCATGATAATAATCCAGATACTTCCATATTAAATTTACTTTAGTATATTGTATGTGGTAGGAGATATCACATTTCTGAGTAAAAATAATCCAGATCTTATCTTGTTGATTTAGTATTAACTCTGCCCATGCCTTTGTATCTGCATTTTTCTTGATGATATGAAACTATCAAAATGTTAAGGCAAATCAGTGAGCTTTTGTATCCTCCACGCCAAACTGTACTGAACTGAAATACTGTTATGCTCTTCAATAGGAAAAAAACTAAACTTAGCACAAAAAGTAAGGAAATTTGTGTTTGGTAGATTATTTCTCTGTGGTAACAATGCTTTTTGGCAATACATCTTATACTGTTGGAAAGCCTGTTAAGTTCCCTTTCAAATGGTGCCCCATTTGTAAGGAACATGCATTTGTGGGATGAGCAACAACGCTGAGTATGTGGGTTGCGCCCATGAAAAATTTGCCAAATCTCCTACCCTACAATCCAACCGCCGTAGGCATAATCTGGACTCATCACTGAACATAACGTTCCTGTGTCAAGTGACAAGTGTCAATAGCAACAGCAAAATAACCTGTTTGGCATTGGCAGAGAAGATTTGGTAAATCTTTCATGGGTGCAACCCACATACTCAGTGTTGTTGCTCATCCCACAAATGCATGTTCCTTACAAATGGGGCACCATTTGTAAGGGAACTTAACAGGCTTTCCAACAGTATAAGATTTATTGCCAAACAGCATACCACAGAGAATCTACCAAACACAAATTTTCTTACTTTTTGTGATAAGTTTAGATTCAAGAGTTTGTCACATACTTTACGTATGACACATATTTCTTGTTTATGTTCAGTGAAATGCAGGTGAGGCATACTCTAGAGGAGAGCTGACAGGTGAGTGTGCAATAATAATAATAATAATAATAATAATAATAATAATAATAATAATTAGAAAAGACTGATTAGCAGCTTTGACGCAGGACGCGGTCTGTAAACAGCAAGGCCTGAGCCGCAAGCAGCAGCACGCCCGCTCAAAGCAGCGCAGAAGGAACCATCAACCCATGATTAATGGTTCAGAAATGACTACCACAGGGATGATATTATATATTGGCCAGCGTCACGATAAAGCTTGTAGGAGACAGTCCCTCCAGGATTTCACGATGTCGCCATTGCAACAATTCATGCAAATTCAACCAATCACTGTGAAGTCCATGCGACTCGCAAATTTGACCAATCACCTCAACTTTTCCACAAATTTGACCAATAACCGGAGTTTCCCGCAACTTCAACCAATCACAGCAGTCCCACGTGCCAGACTTTGCGTCAGTATGTGACCCTGAGAGCCACTGACCAAGGGGGAGTGAGAACGGGTTGACGTAACACATGTACGTCGCCAAATTCATTTCCTTGTTTCGGATATGAAGACGAGCCGTGTGTGACTCAAACGTCTCACATTTACCAACAAAACGTACAGAAAAAGACCGTGCAAAACATTACAGACCATCCTGCCAACCTGTATACATTTCAACATCAATATACGCTGTAACGTTTTTTCACTCTAAAGTCGCTGAAAGCTGCTGCTGTTTCAATCCTGTCGGCTCTCTGCAGCGGGCGGGGCTGCTGCTCAGTTCCCCCCTGCAACTGAGGCGCGAGAGACTCACAACTTCATTGCAACAAAAATACAAAAGACATCGCAACTTTTATTGCAATTTTTTTACACAAGCTCCCGCAAAAATCTGCCATTTTGGGCCGCAACAATCTCAAAAAAAGGCCGCGAAATCCTGGAGGGACTGAGTAGAGCTGCAAAGATTAATCTATTAGTGGTCAACCATTAAATTAATCGTCAGCTATTTGATAGTCAATGAAATCGGTTTGAGTCATTTTTATGGGAAAAAAAAAAGTAAAACTTCTGATGTCATCTTGTTAAATGTGAATATGTTCTAGTCTCTTCTCTCCTCTGTGACAGGAAGACAACAACAATCAGTAAACAGAACCCCAAAACCTTATTCACATTTTATTCTGCTTTCATGCCATAGTTTTGCTTCAAATAACACACCGACTGGAGTAGTTTTTTATTTTTATTTTATCATGTATATATTTATCCCTATATTTTAACATGCACTATTTTATGTCTTATGTCTTTAGGGTTTCTTTTTTTTGTTATTCTTTATTATTTTGATTATATGTATTTATACAACTTTAATTAGAATTGTTCAGAACAGCAGCTTGTCCTCCCCAATGTTTGTTCCTTCACTCTGCTCGGCTCTGAAGGCATCTGAATTAAATAATTACCTTAAATCATCCACCCAAATAAGTTATTCATTACTGCCCATTTGCAGTCCCTCTAGGCTATTGCTTTTTAAATGATGTATTGTTGTGATGTATCAGTGTTGTCTTTTAAAGGTCCCATGGCATGAAAATTTCACTTTATGAGGTTTTTTAACATTAATATGTGTTCCCCCAGCCTGTCTATGGTCCCCCAGTGGCTAGAAATGGTGATAGGTGTAAACCAAGCCCTGGGTATCCTGCTCTGCCTTTGAGAAAATGAAAGCTCAGATGAGCCTTTTTGGAATCTGCTTGTTATGAGGTCATAACAAGCAAGGTTACCTCCCCTTTCTCTGCTTTGCCCGCCCAGAGAATTTGGCCAACCCATGAGAGAGAGAGACATCATGGCTTTCAAACGAGAAAAGTGGCAGTTGGTCAAGACCACACCCCCACCCTCCACCTTGCCCCTCCCACTCTCCTCCTCATGCGTCAATGCGTATAACAAGTGTTTACAGTTAAGTCAAAATTGTCCTCATTAATAATGCATTTCTTTCACCAACCCACAACCATCTAATCCTTATATAATATGTACAGAAGATTCGTAGGCCTTAGACGTTCTGATTATCTTGCATCCATTCAACAATTATTTTAATACAATAAATATGAGTGGGCGTGCATGAGCAACTAACGATGCTAATACATCGTAGAAAAAAGCACCAGAAAACATTGGAAATAGCAACAAAAACAGGGAAAAAACATTTGAAAAAGTGTTGAAAAAAGTGGCAAAAACAAGCAAAAAAAAAAAAAAAAAAAAAAAAAAAAAAAGGGGGAGAGAAATTGGCAAAAACTTCAAAAAGAGCAATAGAATGTCCAAAAAGCAACAAAGTCTAGGTGGGACAAAAATCATTTGAAAACATAAATTGATATGCGGGCCCGATAAAAATCTGCTAGGGGCCGGATTTGGCCTGCGGGCCTTGACATGTGTCCTAAGCTGTTGGAAAGAATTCTGAAAGTCGAATATAATTAAAATAGTAAAAAAATCAATACTATTCGAATGCTGAAATTACTATTCAAATGTGATTTTTATAAATAGGTTGGCTAACGCTAGCTAATCTCCCTCTTCTCATGTCATGTCTGATGAACAATAAGTTACAGGAGTGAGAAACACACGGCATTGTGAGCTAACGTTACGTACCAAGTAACATTAGTACAGGGGGAGTGACAGGCTGTGGCTGGAAATCAGAAGAAGGATCGGAAATAGTTTTAACATGACTTTAAAATCGACATCCACCGAGCCAAAGTGCTTAGGTTATCATTAGTTAGCTCGTTCTGGTTTCCTAACTGCGTCATGAGTTATAGGAGCTTAGCTGGGAGCTTCATGGAGACAGCTAAAGTTAATGTTAGCTGCCCTACAACTGTCAGAGTTAGCTTTGACTTTGAGCTTAGTTATCAATGCATTGCGGCTGTGCTTTCTAACATGATGTCATTGTGCTATCCGAGCACTGTTAGCCTTTACAACAGAGCTACTTCACTACACTTGTTAGATCGTGTTCCATTACACAGTTTTCTGTTGATTTGTGTTTGTCGCTGTGTGCTCGTGGTGGAAAATAATGTAAACAGAGAGCGGCGTGCCAGAAATGCAATGCGCCGTGACGTAGATCCCCTTCAAGGCCAGGCTGATGTTGGAAGTCCCTCTAGTGGACAGAACGTGTAACAACAACCACATGCTTATAGTGGCATTGACAATGCATACGCCTGAGTAGTGTAGTACATATTAACAGGCTACATTGGAGCAAATGAAAAATAAAAAATGAAATTTGAATGGTATTATAGAGGAAGATTGACAGTAGAACAACATGAACCTGTGTGCAACTGCACAGGTCTTGTGCACGCAAGCATACTGCAGTGCTAGTAAGTACTGTATATTGATTGGTGTAGTGTTTCAGTGTAATCTACCTTTTAGCCTTAAAGTCCGGTGAGTCTGTGGAGTAGCTCTCTCCAGTCTGCTCGGAGCTCAGCAGAGGCCGGCTGTCGTCCTCCATGACCGCTGACATTCAGCTACAGCCTCTCAACTCTCATCACCTGACTGGGAGAAAAATATGTTGTAAAATCTAATCAGTGACTGTCACACGGCAACCATAAAACAATATTTGTGAAGTGCAATATACTGTATGTAGTTGACATTACAGCTAACTAGGGCTGGGTATCGCCACTGATTTCCCAAATCAATTGACAAGGTTGATTACATTTCCGATTCAATGCCGATTTGGGATATTTCAGTTACCAAACCAATTTTGCTTGGATGCGAAAGAGATTGTATGAGGTTCCCTTTCACCTTCTGCATTACTAAAATATCAACGTTTACCTTTAAATTAGTCCCTTTCCGACCGGAGGGATTTTTGCAGTTCCTAGAATCCTTTTTTTCTCTTGTTCCAACTGGACCAATTTGGGGATTATTAAGTTCCTTTTAATAGTGTTGTGTTTTACTTTGATATAAATCAAATATTTAATAGAAAAGTGGGTTACTACAGTTATTTGTACATGCACACATGAAGATAGTAAGAGTACCTGCTTGATTAAAAAGAGCAGCAGCAGGTTAAATATATATAATATAAAACAAAATATTGTGGTGGTTAGATGGCTGTTATAATAACAAAAGGTCTTTTGTGTTCACACAGCCATCTAATCACACCAATTTTTGTGTTATCATCACAAAAGGTCTACACTGGCATTCCGACAACTTTGTCTGAACTCCCTTACCCCTCCTACCAGTCCCTATGGCCACTTGGAAAAAACGGTTTTGGGGGAAGAGTAGTTAGTAGAACTGTTTAGAAGTGGACTGTTCCTACAACTCCGTTCCTGTAACTACTTGGTCAGAAAGAGGCTATTGACCGCAAAATGGCCATGCCAGTTTTTCCTTCCTTCCTGCCAAAATGTAGCCTAAAGCACGATTTATACTTCTGCGTAAAACCTATGCCGTGGCTACGTGCGTAGGTACGTGGAGACACACCGTAGCCTGACGTGCACCTCTCGAAAAAATTTAACAACACGACACACGCCGTGGCTTGGTAGCGTTGCATTATTTCCTGGTTCTCCTTCTCCATAACCAACATGAGATCAAGGAGAGGGTTAACTTCTCCTGCTCCAGATTTCCCACCGTGGTCAGAAAGAACAGGGGAGACACTTTGTTTCTCTCACTATGACTCTAGAGTCACTACTCGCTCTGAAGATAATCACCATCACTCTCTGACTCGCTCTAACATACACACACACAGACACACAGACACACAAATTACTTACGTCGGCTACGGCAAAAGCGCTGTGTGGAGCCTCCGCAGAACCATCAATCACGCCTAACTGGTCCGGTTTTTAACCCCCTTCCCGACAAGCCTGCAGGACAGATAGTACCAATAGATTCCTTAGGTCATTTAATTTCATACGATACAAACAGAGAGAGATTCTGAATTTAATGAATCGTTAATTATTTTCCCACTCATTTCAACCTGTAGATACTTGGCTAATCCATTACAGTGAATACGGTGTCTGCTGGATTATTTGTCTCAAGCAAGTTTAAAATCTCTGGAAGCCGATTTTTCATACAGTCAAAACCAGATTAGGCCAAATAAACCTGCTTGCTGGCCCAGGGATATAAATGCGCTGCTGGGCCTCAACTAACACCTATTCCTCCATGGATTATTACATGACCGCAAGTTTGCTCTGTGGAGATCTGATGAAACATATTCATTTAGGAATATGCACCATGTAAAATTAATATCAACTGAAATAATGAAGGGAATAAAACAAAATGTGTGTTTGTGTTGGCCTACTATTTTCTTTTTGTCCCTCTGTAACGTTACTTGTGTAAAGCGTCCGTGGGTTTCATGAAATGTGCTATATGAATCTAAGTTATTATTATGTTGGTTGTTACAACAATCTCTTAATGCTCTGGCTCGTGACCCAGTGACAGTGATACCTGGTTTATTTCACGAGACATCCAAAGTAGGCTAAGTTACCATAGCAACACTTGAAATGAAAGGATGCATCTGTAACATATTCTCTTATTGTAAATGAATGACGTTTACTGTGTCATTACCGATCTACATCACTAACTAGACCACAACTTGCACTAACTGTATACTGTATACCTGTAAAAACTTAAACTCAGCACGGTACAGCTGTAACGGTAGTACAGCCATGAAAGCAGCAAACAAACGAACAGGATCAACAAACCCCTGGTAAATATTGTAGATATATTTGAAAGATGGAGACACATACTTAACAGTATTTTTTTTTTTTATATTTCAACTGTTCTGTTTTTATTCTTTATATGTTAAGTGAGTGTTGTACTTAGAGAGCAAAGATTAACCAGAGTCAAATTCCTTGTTTGTTTGCGCAAACCTGGCCAATAAAGCTGATTCTGATACTCACAGCTTAGAGCTCAAAATGACGCTGAATTGGCTAATTTCCTCTTGAAAAGGTAGCCTGTTCAGTCGGGTAGAGAGGGCCGTGAGTTTGCAGTGTGTTTAGCGATTGTTGCTTTAATTTTTAGCCGAGGAAGCGTGTCTGTCAGCGAGGTAGTTCGTATTTTTAACGGTTCTTGCCGTAATTTTAAAGCCGAGAAAGTGTGTCTGTCAGTCACGTAGAGAGAACAGCGAGGTAGTGGTGTTTAGCTGTTGTTGCTGTGTTTTTAAGCAAGTCATTTTCAAAGCGTGTCTGTCAGTCGGGTACAGAGCTCTGCGTGAGCACAGGCTTGTAGGACTGTCAACATTACCAGTGTTAGCTCCTCCGCCGCGCTGTGGCGTAACGTCTGGCTACGTGAGACCATAGTGAGACTAGGGTCTAGCAACATTCTTGGATGCTGCTTTCTCAAACTGGCAACCCCCGTGAACTTTGATTCTGGGGAGGAGGGGGCGGGGGAGACCACTCTCTCCAGTATTTTAAATTTGGACTCCAGTAACTATTTTAACGCTAGCTGTGAGTATTACATATTGCACCTTTAAGTAAAAGTCTGCAAGTATCATCAGGAAAATGGACTTAAAAGTATTAAAGTACTTCAGTATGTACATCCCACCACTGATATTAACCTGATATTTCACGGACATTTTTATCTTAGAAACAAGATTATTTGCTACCTGTAGTAACATTATGTAGGGTGGTGATACTCTAAACTGACTCATGCACAGATATGACAATGAAGCTTGTCCTCTTCCTCACATCTTCCTCACTCCAGTAATGGAGCCTACATACAGCTACTACTCAGCAGTGACATCAGATAACCTCAGACAAGGAACATGACACCACATATAAACCCCTGCACAACGTAACGCTACAAACCCTGTGTTTAAACGGGTTCAATTATTTGGACTGTCTGCGGTGTTGACTTAAAGATAGCATTCTTTTTAAAAAACCTACTCCTGTGATACTGTCAGAAACGTACAGAGATAACGAGGCTGGTCGTCAAGAGGGAATTCTGTTAAACTATAAAGTGCCGAGGCTGTAATGATTCAGCTAACTTAAGCGAAGGGTGTAACGTTAACGTTATTCTTACCGTATGGCGACTTTCTCTTCCCCTTTGTTCCCAATTTTACCTGAAGTGGATTAACTTTACGTTACCTGACTGAATTCAGGTGAAAAGCCACACACAGACTAACGTTACTATGTTGAATGGCACGCCTTAACTTTGGATAATGTCTTCCCCTGCTGTCATTTTAGCATGCTCAACATGATAGCATTAGCTCCAATCCTTACCAGAGTGTGCAGAGAAGTGTTCCTTCCTGTCCTTAGCTCATCTCTGGTCTGCTCTGTCAGCAAATGTTCCCACCAGCTAGTCAGACGAACGTGACTTCAAAAGAGCCAGACGTCAACTCACGGCGGCGGATGCTGCAACCTCACTCCCAAAAATTAAATATAGGCCTACAGAAGACGCTATCTAAATAACAGCTAACTGTTACTGGCAACACAGTCCGAATGAAGACGAAATGCTAAGTTAAAAGTACATTTCGCCCTGATGGGCTCTGTCTGTTGTTGTTATTGATGAATGCAATATGGTCTTCGTCTTCTTCATTTAATGGCGGGCTACAAACCAACTTTTAGGTGTATGCCGCCACCTACTGTATCGGAGCATGAAAGTTACAACATGATACATGATCCTGTTAAATTCACATTCTAATGGAGATTATATATATATATATATATATATATAATCTCCATTAGAATGTGAATTTAACATATATATTTAACATATACATACATACATACATACATACACATATATATATATATACACACAGTGGGGAGAACAAGTATTTGATACACTGCCGATTTTGCAGGTTTTCTTACTTACAAAGCATGTAGAGGTCTGTAATTTTAAATAATGAATTTGCATTTAATCGCATGACATAAGTATTTGATCACCTACCAACCAATAAGAATTCCGGCTCTTACAGATCTGTTAGTTTTTCTTTAAGAAGCCCTCCTGTTCTCCACTAATTATCTGTATTAACTGCACCTGTTTGAACTCGTTACCTGTATAAAAGACACCTGTCCACACACTCAATCAAACAGACGCCAACCTCTCCACAATGGCCAAGACCAGAGAGCTGTGTAAGGACATCAGGGATACAATTGTAGACCTGCACAAGGCTGGGATGGGCTACAGGACAATAGGCAAGCAGCTTGGTGAGAAGGCAACAACTGTTGGCACAATTATTAGAAAATGGAAGAAGTTCAAGATGATGGTCAATCTCCCTCGGTCTGGGCCACCATGCAAGATCTCACCTCGTCGGGCATCAATGATCATGAGGAAGGTGAGGGATCAGCCCAGAACTACACAGCAGGACCTGGTCAATGACCTGAAGAGAGCTGGAACCACAGTCTGAAAGAAAACCATTAGTAACACACTACGCTGTCATGCATTCAAATCCTGCAGCGCACGCAAGGTCCCCCTGCTCAAGCCAGTGCATGTCCAGGCCCGTCTGAAGTTTGCCAATGACCATCTGGATGATCCAGAGGAGGAATGGAAGAAGGTCATGTGGTCTGATGAGACAAAAATAGAGCTTTTTGGTCTATACTCCTCTCACTGTGTTTGGAGGAAGAAGAAGGATGAGTACAACCCCAAGAACACCATCCCAACTGTGAGAGCATTGAAGATTGGTCGTGGCTGGGTCTTCCAGCAGGACAACGACTCAAAACACACAGCCAGGGAAACTAAGGAGTGGCTCCGTAAGAAGTGTCTCAAGGTCCTGGAGTGGCCGAGCCAGTCTCCAGACCTGAACCCAATAGAAAATATTTGGAGGAAGCATCTGAGCTTTCATTTTCTCAAAGGCAGAGCAGGATACCCAGGGCTCGGTTTACACCTATCACCATTTCTAGCCACTGGGGGACCATAGGCAGGCTGGGGGAACGCATATTAATGTTAAAAAAACTCATAAAGTGACATTTTCTTGCCATGGGACCTTTTAAGAGAATGTATCTGCAGAAGCCATGTATCATAATCATATCATATAAAGTGATGCAACATGTGAATCTGCAGGGTAATCACTAACTATAGCTGTACATAAATTTAGTGGGTTAGAAGCATAAAGTGGAAATACTCAAGTGATGTACAAGTAGGCCTAGCTCAGAATTGCAGTAAAGTACAGTTCTTGAGTAAATGTACTTACTTACTTTCCACCACTACGCTGTATGCATTTATGTGTAAATATATGCCAACTGTGTGTGTATATATATATAACTATATATATATATATATATATATATATATATATATATATATATATATATATGTACATTCAGTGCTGTGTCTGTCCTCTAACCTTTATGACATCGGGATAAATGATGTTGTTATTCCCTATTTTTCTTGTTGTCAACAAATCCCATGAAAAGACCAGAACCAGCATGTGAGTGCGTCTCTCAATGCTTCCTGCCATTTCTTCCCTCTGTGGCTCTCAGTTCCAGGCCCATTGGTTCCTCATCATTTCTTAGAACAGCTGCTCACTAGTTTTTATCAAGTGCTACTCAAACAGGGGGAATAAGTGCATTTGTTGGGACTATTTTGAGCGGCGGATTAATCCACATTTGGTGCTCTAGTGGGATTAAGTCAAAAGCTGTGTTGGAAACCGTTCCCTATCACAGAAATAGTGCATTATACAGTATAATGTGTGTTCGCCATTCTATAGTTATCCTCTAGAATTCTCTGCGGTTATTTTCATTCACTATAAAATGCACTATATAATACCCACAATGCACTGCTAATTTGAGTGTACAAACAATGTACTCTACGGGTCCTATCTTGCACCCGGCGCAGTGCAGTGCAAAGCCCGTCGCGAATATATAATATACAACCTTTTTCTCCTCCTGAGTGCTAGCTTTGTTTCAGGGATGTATTAGAAGTAATTTTGTAATTTTTGATTGTAAAGATTAACAAAGAATATGTTTAGGTAATTTCCTCTCTAACTGGGAGGTTTTGGGACTGATTGGTGGCATTTCTGTGGACGAAGTACACACAGAGATACAGTGGTAAGAGCTAATGAGGTTTAACTGTGTATCAGCTGATTTAAATATCTCACGTTGCTGTATTGTGTCAACAGTTAACTTAATTTAATATTGTATGTGGAGTTTTCTAATGCGGGGTGTAAATGTTCCACCAAAACCAGTTCCTTCCTGAGACTATTTAGGAGAGCCACAGTCTCTGAGTCCGGAGCTTAGCGTCCCCCAAGACCATTGGGATTGGTTAAATGCACAACCCAGAGCGTTTTTTTTTCCTCCTATCCCAGAATGCATCTGTGGTGTAGCCAGACCTTACTCCACGGCGCTGTGGAGATAGAGCTGGCAATGCGAGACTACAACCCAGCTAAACTGAAGATCTTTTCTTTCCTGGAGATTGCCTTGAATTCTACGAGCATTATGAAATTCCTTCCTTATATGAACCAGATTCAATGACTCATCCTCAAACTCTGAAATAAAACATATTTTCTCTTCCTCCTTCCTTACTCAATTTGGAATAATTTGACTAAATGATGTAAAGGTCAGTATCAACACAATTTAAAGCAACACTATTGCTGCGTTCATGCCACCTGGGAATAACAGGCACCGCCCCTCTGGTTACGTTGTTTGTCCGACTGGCAGCGTTCACATGGTCGGGATGCGTGGTCTTCTTCTTCTGTTATATTGGCGTTTGGCATAACAACTTTTTGCATGACTGCCACCAACGGTTGGCCGTAGCTGAGAGCATCAGGTGTGTGAGAACATGGAGGCCACAATAACAGAAGATTCTCTGCTGTTTTCTTATGCGAGCATCCAAACAGCACATCGCCAGGTGTGTGTTTGTGTTATCTGCAGGACAACCAACGGGAAAAGACACGGATAATGTGTTGTTTTTTTATACATAGGCCTATTTATGAATAATTTTAAACATATTATGTCTGTGTATGTTTATTGGCAGAGGAATTTGTCCACAATAAACAGTTTATTATCATTAAAATATGTTTAGTGAACCAAAGTCGCCTCCATCAAACGTCGGTTGTCATCAACGCGTCACCAACTGGGGAACTCGGGTATCAAAATCCAGCCCAAGTTTCCCACCTCTGATTCCCACAGGAAGTTAGGTGAATGGTGACGTTTTCACTCGGATCCCCCTACAGGTTGTCTCATTGGAACTACAGCCACGTGAGCTGCTCCCCAACCTGTAGTGTAGGGGGACCGATGTGGGAAAAGTTACATAGTGTTGCTTTAAAATGATGACTGATCTTGAATACATAGGCATCATTTACAGAGGGGATGGCTTACAATGTTTTTGAGGGTTTTTTTTCTAAAATGTTTAACAATTCAACCCGCCCCCCCCAATGTTGAACCCAAAGTTACACCCTTGCTTGAATAAGTGGTTACGCTTCTACTTGATGTTATAACATAATGTTATGATCTGATGATCAAGTAGAAGCTTCCTGAAACACTCTAGATTTATTTATTTGATTAGGACAATGCACATTAGTCAACATTTCTGTAAATGTACCAGTGTTAGCCAGCTCATTTTCAACTGTAGTCCTAGTTAGCTAGCATACATGTCTTCGTGGTGGGAGGAAACCGGAGCACCCGGAGGAAACCCACGCAAACACCGGGACAACATGCAAACTCCACACAGAAAGGCCCTGCCCGGACGGGGATCGAACTCTGCAGTGCCAATTTGCTGTGAGGCAGAAGTGCTAACCACTGAGGCACCGTGCTGCCCACATCAGCAAAAGATCCCGGTTACCAGCCCACAGATGCATTGGGTGTATAGTTTGGCACTGGTTGGAGTCTTGAAATAAAACAAAATCAAATGAAAGCATTGATAATCCTGTAAAACATTTAATGAGCAACATAAAAACAAAGATGATCAGTACAACCAATAAACATACACATTTTCTTTTTTTCCAAATTCTTTTCCAGCAACAATCAGCACAAAGTCTTCCACACTCAAACAACTCCGAACTTTCCAACACTATATTTATGTTTGACGTCCTATAACTCTGCCGTCCTATACATGAAAAAAAAACACATAAACATCTGAAGAATTAAGAGTACAAAATGATGTCATTGAGATTGTCTATAGATCTTTTAGACCTTTGTCACAAAGGCAGTGTAACTGTAAATAGACATGACATTTTTCTTTTCTTAAAAACAGAAACCACCTGGTGACTGACTGCTTCTTTAAGTTTGACTCACTTTATGAAACTGGCCAATTTCCATGTTTAGTCACTGTGGCTCAGGGGCTACTAACAGACTCAGGACCTTATCAAACTTAGAGCTGTGGAGTCTGGAAAAGACGACATTTACAGTTAGACTTCACTGTTTGTGATCAGGTAGGAGATCTACCACCTACTATGCATTCCATTTCTGGTCTTCGGTCAGAAATTCCCAGCTGACAGAGTGTAATAACACGCTCCGTGTCCGAGTTTATGCTCCGCTAAAACTTTCTTTCTCCGAGTTAAAATGCTCCTTCCCAACAAACTCTACATGTATGTTTGGAGTAGGCATGGGCCGGTTACCGGTTTCAAGGTATACCGCGGATTAGAAAAGTCACAGTTTCAAAACCACTCAAATTTTTCGTCATACTAATGTATAATGTATGAGATGTTTTTTATGAATGGTCACGGACAGAAAGTGCAGTTTAGAAATCCCTCCCCCTGCCAGTGTGTTTTAAAATAAAATACACTTTGTTCAGTGGGGGGGAAAGTTGGTTTTTGTTACCCAGACATTTCAAAATATATTTATTATATATATGTATTTGCAATACCACAATACCGCGAAACCGGGATATTTTTGCTGAAAGTTATCACACTATCAGCATCTTATACCAGCCCATGCCTAGTTTGGATACATGGATACTTGAAGGGCTGTTGCATTTTAAGCAAAAGAAAGTTGAATTTTTCCAAATTCTCCGACATCTTTGGAAGGCAGCACTCATTCGAGAACAGCAGTAAGACATCCATTTTCTCTTTTTTTTCTTCTTCTTTTGATAGTTCCTCTTTGCATGCATTCAGCTAGGGTCCATAGAAGCACCTTTATATAATGTAACATAGCACCATTTTTTCATATAGTTTTCCTGTTATACTGGGACCCAACCATTGGCATGCATACACTCTAAAAACATAGTTTTCTTGGTTACCATTTCGTTTCGAACATTACAAGGCAAGTAATGAATATTCATACAGTACTTTTACATGTAGAAGATGAACTAATACAGTACACATTAAAGAAAGTGCTAGAGTACAAAACCTTGTTTTTTTAAGTCTTACTCTACAGGACTAATAGGACACACCAATGTATTACATTACATGTATTTAAATATACACCTTTTCACATTTCCATTATTCACTTCAGTTTTTTTTTTTTTAAATGATTACCAAACAGCTACATCTCTACATTTCCCACATCCAACACGGATGGTGAACAGAAGGCAAAACTAAACAGCAAACCAGAACGTCTTCTTCAGTGTGCATACATTCACATCACTCCACCTGCACAGCCACACATTGTCACCTTTGTCCAGGTGAATCCCAGCTCGGTACTTTGATCCGTTTTTATCCTGGATGTGACTATGCCATCCAAAAGTTACAGTAATACATGTGAAGTGGACTTTTGTATAATTTCCGTATTTGCTGTAACAAATGGATTCAAATAAGCAAAGATACAGTCAAATCGTAAAGGTGCTTTAAGGCGTCAGGGTTGGAAATGTTAGATCTGTGTTAACAGTTCAGTCCTTCCATCAAAGTCCAACATCCTGTAGCCCTTCTGCTCTAGCTCTCTGCTGACTGTCCACTCAAAAAAAATGACTCACAAGACAGAAAGGAGCACACCAGCAGCGTGTATGTATGCTATTTATCACTTCAAAGTAACAACCCCAAAATCTGTTCTCTGTGAGTCAAACACTCAGCTACTGTTTGTACTTTCCTGAGTGCGGCGAAGAGCAGCTGTGGTCAATCTCTGGCTGAACGCACTGCTTGCTTGTTGTGCTTTTATACTTATGACGGCGTCATCTGAATTTCACGTCTCTCCCTCAGCGGATCTATAACCGGTCATATCAAGACCGTGTCATGTGGCTAAAATTTAGCCAGTGGACGGTGACATACGATTTTTTTTTTGTACGTGTCAAAGAAGAGAAATAGGAGCACATAGGGCTGCTTTGGCAAAACAAAACTTAAATGTATGTTAAATTCAGTTAAGCTTAAACACGTTGTTGACCCTGGTTCTCCGCTGATTCCACTGATCTTGCCACCATTGGAATCAGGGTTCAAAATTAGCTCCATCTACCAGCCAAATGCTGGTAAAATAATGCAAGTGGCTGGTAAATTTGCATCACTCACCAGCCAAAAAAAAAACAACGGTCATCTATTGAGTGGCTGGTCAAATTTCAGCATTCTCTAGCTGTTTTGGCTGGTGGACGAAAAAAGTTCATTTTGAACCCTGATTGGAATCCAATGTCACGGTCAAGTCAAGCTGACCACAGCTGCTGTTCTCTGTCACTGAGGAAGATACAGAGGGTTAGGGTGTTCACTACTCAAATTTAAATTTCTAATTACACGCTCTAGCTTTTAGATTGCCTTTTAGATGGATGTCAGTAAGTCATGCAAACGCCTTGCTTTTACAGGTCCAACATTTCTGAACAATTTGACTAGGAAGTTTCATGGAAAGACCCATGTGATGTCACACTTACTATAGGGAAATTGAGAACGTGTGATGATCCAGATGACCGAAACCACTTTATTTGGAGAAAAACCTGAAAGTGAGTGCACCTGAAACGTTGCTAACAATCGCACAGGGAATTCTATCTCTTTTAGTCTGCGCGGTTGATTGCAAACAGCTTTTTGCTATTTTAGCAGCGTTTCCCATGTTATCTTTTCTACGTGACACGCACTGGAAGAACGCACACGCCATGACGTCACGCACGCTAAACGATGCTCGGCCATTACACATTGCAGAGTTGTCTGGCTGCTGTAGCTAAAAGGCAATCTTTTTAATGCCAAGAAGTTTCACTTTTTTAATCGTCTGTTATCTTAATGTTTGTCTTCTGGGTCAGAGGGTTGAACTCAATCCAATCTGGTGGCATGCTTTAGAAAAAGCTCAGCAGTAATATAAAAAGGATATGACTTATTAATAAGGGGATAAAAAGCAAAACACCAGTATGCCTCTTTAAGGGAAACACATAACAAATATGAATATATTGTTACCCACTTTTTATTATGCAAATAAAAGACTAACATTTTTATAAATACAGATTTTATCTTTCTATCTAGCTATATATTTATTTATATATTTATTTAGATTTTGGACGAAGAAAAGTGAGGGTTAATTTGTTCTTCTTTTAAGTCAGGGTCATTCGTTTTACACAAATAATAAAAGTCCCACTCAGCTTTCTCAAGAATCTTTTTAGCACTGCAGTCCGACAAAACTTCCCAACAATATCTCTTTCATGAGGGTTCCACCACTGACATCCAGCACACCATTCTGGTTCTACAGAAAAAGACAGGAGCATACAGTAACAAAGTCAGAAAAAAGTGACGTTTTACAGCCAAGGTCTTTTTCCTTCCTATCCTGAATTCATTCCTCTTGGTCTCATGAAATGTTGTGAAATGAGCACAAAGTCATGATACGAAACCATCAAAATCTGCTAACACCAGACAGTAGTTTCAAAGAGACCGAGTTTTACAGAAGAGAATTGCATTCATCAAGATACTTTTAAAAATGTGTGATACTTTTTTTGATAGCAAAAAGAAATAATCCATGAAAAAAACATTTAACCTTTCTATGGAGGTCCAATGTCCTGTTTGTGCTCGGGCTGCCAGTTTAAACATTATAAATAAAGTTCAAACGAACCAGATCGAACACCTAATTCATTCAAATGTATACAATGTAACCCGTGTGCAGTGTTGTAGTTAAGACCACCTAAACAGAGACCAAGTCTTCACCAAGACCAGAGTGTATCAAGACGAGAAAGAGGGGTTGAGGCCGAGACTTTGAGGGGTTTGAGACTCATACTTTGAGGGGTTGAGACAGAGACTTTGACGGGTCGAGACAGAGACTTTGAGGAGTTGAGACCTAGACTGATGGGTTAAGGCCAATACTATGACGGATTTGAGACTGATGCTTTGAGGGGTTGAGGTCGAGACTTTGAGGGGTTGAGACTGAGACTTTGAGGGGTTGAGGTCGAGACTTTGAGGGTTTGAGACCGAGACTTTGAGGGGTCGAGACAGAGACTTTGAGGGGTTGAGGCTGAGACATTGAGGGGTTGAGGCCGAGACTTTGAGGGGTTGAGACAGAGACTTTGAGGTTGAGACCGAGACTTTGAGGGGTCGAGACAGAGACTTTGAGGGGTTGAGACAGAGACTTTGAGAGGTTGAGGCCGAGACTTTGAGGGGTTGAGACAGAGACTTTGAGGTTGAGACTTTGAGGGGTTGAGACTGAGACTTTGAGGGGTTGAGACTGAGACTTTGAGGGGTTGAGACAGAGACTTTGAGGGGTTGAGACTGAGACTTTGAGGTTGATACTTTGTGGGGTTGAGACTAGACCAGTGCCAGACGGCCAGAGCTTTTTCTCCTGTTTCTTGCATTCATTTCTTGGGAGTTTGTGTAAAGGGGGCGGGGAGAAGGGGTTAACTTTAACAAATTTCAAATGAGAAATTAGTGAAGTTATTGGTTGCATGTTAGGCAGGAAGTTTTACATCCAATTACAGTAATGCTCAGGCAATTTAGTGATATCCCTGCAGTTGTGGTCTTGAAATAAAAATGTAGATTCAGAGACCTTCAAAAAGTGGTCTTGAGACCAAGACCGGTCTGGAGTACTACAACACTGCCCGCGTGATCTATTGTTGATCTACACTGAAGCATAAACGTTGGTCCATTCAGTTGCAGTGCCATCTTTGGTGTAAAATTCAAAAAGATTCCTCACTCAAAAAGCCTGGACACGGATCAGATGGACAGTGCATTTACCAAATGTTTCCTGTTGCAGTAAAAGGCATGGCCTGTTGAGCTTATGAACTGTCAATTTCAATTTCAGGTACAGTAGATAATTACACATTGAACATACAGTATTCAAATGTTTCAAATTAATTTCAAATCAACAGTAAGCTAACAGTCGGAACAGTTTCGGTCATGCATGAGTAATCTTACCATTGTTCATGTCCACAGAACGAAATCTGCCTTTCAACTGTTGTGCTCATTTCTCAAAAAAATCAATGACAATGATTATTTAAAATGTGGTATTTGCATTAATATACACAAGGTGTTCAACTCCAGAATGTCACATTGCGGACAAAGCTGTCAGAAATTGACACAGATCATGATGGGAGTTGTGTTCAACTGCAGCGCTTCAGATTCTAGAAGCAGGGATCCATGATTGTCACTTTACACCCAAGGCATGGATAGAAATGGTCCCTTTAACTCAACTGATTTGAAAGCAGCGGAACAAAAGTGCAGCTTTTAAAGTGCTTTTAGGAATGCTATTTGGAATACAAAAGACCGATGACATTATTCCTTTCAAGGAATTCACATTCCACTTTCAGGAGAATAAATATCATGTCTTCTTAATATCTTAATATCGTGGCTGAGGCAAGATTTAATCTTTGAGAAAATGTGCCTTTCGAGCCAAATTCACTAGATATCAATGCAGAATCAAATCAATGTAAAGAATTGAATATATATATATATATATATATATATATATATATATATATATATTCTAATTCCACATTATATATTTTTAAATAAATTGTGCTTTGACTTATACTTCCTACACTGCTATATATATTTTGCCATTCATATGAAATTAAAACAACTCACAGAATCATTAAGGTTCATGCCCTACACCAGACAGTACAGCAAACACACCAAAGCCAACTAGTCCTGTGCTTTTCATGCACCTAAAGGCATCACAAGAATCGTCTGCCACCAGTACAATTATTTTAACACTGATTTTTCTTAACGTTTTTGCATTTTTTTTCTCCGTCCTACACCAATACCATTTCATTACATCTCAACTCCATTAAACTTAGAGTTGACAGCAGTCGGAGTTACACTAAGACAAAGGGCCACTCAGACACTTGTGTTTAAAATGTGCACGTTTGAGTTGCTTCTGTCCATGGACCAGTCAGTACAGTAAAATGGACGAACATTATGATAGGCTAGATGAAGCTTCTTTTTTTCACACTTTACATTGCCTTTCAATAATTAGTTGCTTTCATTACATTTCTTATACTGTATGAATAAGTACAAGAAGACGTTTTATAGTAGGAAACACAGCTACCTTTAAACATTATCAAAGACTTAGATATGAACAGGTTTTTAGATATGCGCAAACATTGCAACTCCAATCTTTTTAAGAAGATGGATGAAGGAATGAAAGAGGGAGGCTGTGTTCGCACGGTCCAACACGTCTGCCACTGGAAAAGTTTGAAAAAATCAGGATGGGGGAAAAAATGGAAATATTAGTGGAATATTCACTTTCATAAACTATGTAAACAGCTTAGTCAGAATACTGTCTTTTTTGGAATAAGGGCAAAAACTGATATATTATGTGCATGTAAACGCAGTCGGTGCGGTTAACAGGCCCGTTTGAGCACCAAGTTGAGCCCGTTCTATTCTCCCACTCATTTCTACCCGGGCTACCAATTCTCCAACACCAGGGTTTACCTTCACCTATCTGTTTACGCCATGATGAAAACCGAGACTTGTAGATCTGAGCTGTCCTACATGGGCATCAACAACTCTATATGACTAACAGAAAATGTGTAAACACATTTCCATAGCACCACATATTCCAAAATCAAATACACTATTTTTTGGGGATTTTGGAGCTACTGGTCGAATGTCATAAGGAAAGAGCTCATTTTGATGTCTCATTTCAAATATTATTAGTGAGTAATGGTCTAAGGGGGCATATATTAAAATCAAATCAAATATTTCTCAATGTTTCAAGTATCCAAAAGAGTTTAAAAGGCATCGCTTTACTGACTACATCAGTGGTTCACATCTCAGGGCTCATGAGATGATTAACAGGATAGAAAAACAGACAAAAGAAGAGATTTCTATAACATATCCCTCCCCCCCATACTCTTTGCTCTAACTTTTTACTGAAGATTTGACCTCCTCATGCTGCAAAAAAACAAACTTTAAATGAATTAACCTGAGAAGGAAATTGCTCATCCCCAACTCGTGTGGGAGGGAGAAATTATTATTGTTCAAATGGCGCACAAATGGAATTATAGAACCAGGTTCCTCCAGGTTTCAGTGCAGAGCCAGTTTACTGTAGGTCTGCTTCCAGCTCCATGCCTCCCCATGATGGATGGGTTTCAGCTGCAACTTTCTGTCTGAAACTCAGAGAGAACAGCTTCACTTCCATTTAACAGTTGTCTGTACACTGGCACTACTGCGACCTGGCCAGGCTTCATAATTAGCAACATTCACTAGCCAAATGCTGGTAAAATAAGCAAGTGGCTAGTAGATTAGCTTCACTCACCAGCCGAAAAACACAATGGTTAATCTATTGAGTGGCTGGTAAAAATTTGAGCATTGCCTAAGCAAACACAGCGCGACAATCTGAGCCGTAAACAAAAATGTAACAATAGCAACAAAAGCGTGATTTATGCTTCTGCGTTAAATCAACGCCCATGGTTACATATGAAGGTACGTGGCGATACCGACCCTACACCGTAGCCTCACGTGCACCTCTTGAAAAATGTGACCACACGTCGCTCGGCTGTGGCTTGGTAGCGATTCATTTCCTGGTTCTCCTTCTCCATAACCAACATGAAATCAAGGAGAGGGTTAACTTTTCCAGCTCCAGATCTTCCACCATGGTCAGAATGAACAGGGGAGATCTTTGGTTCTCTCACTAGGACTCTAGAGTCACTACTCACTCTGAAGATAATCGCTGTCACTCTCTCCCTCGCTCTACCACACACTCCCCATGCACGCACATGCCTACGCACGCACGCCGGCCCCGCTATTCTCTTACAGAGATCGACGCACACACTAACGCACAAGCATAAACTTCAGGCCACTTAGGTAGGCTACGGCGAAAGCTCTGCGTGGGGCCTCCGCAGAACCATAAATCAGGCTTTACTGTATCCTTAAGAATAATGAGATCCACATATTTGTGTTTTCTCTTCTCTGCCTTAACTGGGGTTTTGGATGGTGAGAAGAGACATACAGGGATCTAACAATGCCACAACTTTTCAATTATTGTTCAAGTGTTTGAGGTTCAAAGCAAGAAACAAACACAAACACTACAGCAGCACAGAGCAAGGGGCCTGTGTTGTCAAGGGGGGGGCGAAAGATACAAAAAAAACCACACACACAGCAAAGCCAGTCTGAAGGCTTATCAGAAACCGGCCCACCACGCATGTAGCACTTTCTGTCCTGGTTGTCTTTTGAAGCTGGACTCTATACTATACTGCACTTTTCATTTCTCCCCCTCCATCTCGATGCTGCCGAGGTAAGCAGCTAACCCGCACGCCGCTACATCTTCCACACTGCAGGCTATTCTACCTGGGCTGGTCACTGCACATACTGGATTTGCCAGTTGCACTGCAGGAAACGTTGTGTCACTGTAATGAATGCAGAAGCCTGCATTCATTTCTGTTGTTGATGTGAAAGCCTAACTTCTACATGATGTGCGTGTGTGTGTGTGTGTGTGTGTGTGTGTGTGTGTGTGTGTGTGTGTGTGTGTGTGTGTGTGTGGCAACACACACCAGCTGTATGACGCGTCTCAACACCTGTGTTATTTTCTATTTGAGCCCACACCTTTAGTGATGCAGCCGGTGTGTGTTGCACTTACATTAAGTAATCACTACAAATGTTTTAATTTTCCTTTTTGCACAATCTATACCGAACACATATTAGTTGTTTTTTTTGTACTTTCAGAGATTGAGTTGTGGTTGACAGTTTTTCTGCACATTTGCACATCATAAAACTGATTACCGATATGCTTTCTGGACTAAATATTAAGAGTGGTTTAGCAGGCACCACATTTGGAATAACACTAGCGTCACCTTTCCATGTCACTTATAATAACTAAACAATACTGTAATTTACAGCACCCTCTTCAAGTTAAAATGGGAGGGGGGGGGTGGGGTGTTAAAATTCTGCTCAGGGCCCCCAAATAGGTTTGGGGTTGCCACTAGTGTCTATAGTGCATTAAATAGCACTAATAAATGAAGAATTTAGAACATGGAACAGTCGATATTTTTCACTGACACATATGTAGGCATTTTGGGGCTATGAATACATGACTTCTTGGCAGGTTAGAATTTGTATTTTACCAGCCCTTTGAGCCAAAAAGTTAACGCGGGACACTACATCTAGTGTGGTATAGGCTGTTAGGGACACATAGGTATCATTGGGGGGTACACATGCAAAACGGACACGGACACAGCCTACTGCCAAGGTCAGTCCTCCTGGTCCTCACTGTCCTGCCGTGCGTCTGTCCTCTTCTCTTTATGACAGGAGAAAATCCGCCGCATCTCCTCCTCGTACCTGATGAAGTTCTCCCCGAACCGGGTCCAGGCCTTCAGGGGCACGGTGATGGTGTTCCTGTACGGCTGCCGCACCTCGCTAATTTTTAAAAAGATACCGTAGCGGTTGGAACCGACGTCGAAGTAAAACCTCTTATTGTCCACCCGAAAGGACGCAGCCTCGGGAAGCTCGGGGTTGTCGTCCTGGTTCCTCATGGACCCGGTTCGGCCGCCGCGCTCGTCGCTCTCTTCGTCGCCGTAGTCTTCGATGAGCTGCGACAGCGCGTCCCGGAACTCGATGAGCCCCTGCGCGGGCAGCACTATGGTCTGCTCGATGCCCTGGCCGTAGTAGCCCATGGTGCCGGCTCCTCTGCTGACGGTCTGCCGTATGCGGAGGAACCGGCCCCGCTGGTTCTCCTTCAGGTCCAGGAAGTACTTCCTGTTGTCTCTCTCGATCAACTCGCTCTTGAGGACGCGGTGGGCATGGTCGTCGGACACCGCGGAGCCGTCCGGGGACAGCCCCGCGTGCGGCTCCTGTCCTCTCCGGCGGGAGTCGCGCGCGCGGCCCTGGCCGTTGCTGCTGCTGTGCTCCTCGAGCTGCGGAGGCGCGAGGCCCCCCCGCAGTCCGATACGGGCGTAATAATCGATGAAGTCTCCCAGGCAGTAGCGGAGCGCGGGAGCCATGGACATGGACAGCGTCAGCTTGCTCTTCCTGATGTTGTCGTGGCGGCCTCTCCCGATCCACACCTCGGCTATTTTCAGGAAGCGTCCCCGGACACTCTGCTTCACATCCAGGTAGAAGCGCTTCTTCTGGATGTCGACGCGTTTGGAGGCCAGCTCCTGGATGTCGTTGCACTGCTGCTGCTGCGAGCCGGTCTGGACATACTGCTGAGGATATGTGGGTCTCGGTAAAGAATCTGATGCAATCTTACCCCTGCCTCTTTCCATCCCTCTGCAACATCCATCAGCCATCATGATTTCTATTCCACCACTAGACAGCACAGGACAAAGCGATCCCCCCCATCCCTAATAGACGAATAAAGCAGGCTTATTCATACAGCTGGGCTGGCGCTACAAACACAAGTTAGCGAGATGCCTCGAATGACCTAAAGATGGCAGCTAGTTTGGAGTCACCAGCTGATCCGAGTTTCTGTGTCCCGGATAAAAGGTCAAGCTCGACTGTTTAGCCCTTTCCACCGCAAACTTCCATCACCCCCACTTGCCTTAAAGCTAGCCCTTTTACCGAAGCAGGCAGACAACCTAGAATGGGAGAAGGACGGCGTCCAGTACTACATGAACCCGATGAACCCATCCACCCCCCCTCCCCGTCCTGAGAATACCTCCGTTAAAGAGACACGAGCGGCGGTGGGAGCTGTAGTTCTCACTGCTCACACACACACACACACACACACACACACACACACACACACACACACACACACACACACACACACACACACACACACACACACACACACACACACACACACACACACACACACACACACACACACACAGCAGCTGCATCAACATCATCCGGACATATTGTACCCCAGGAAGCCCGAGTCATGAGGAGAAGGTGCAGGGGGAATTAAGGGGGATTGGGACAGTGTTCGTATTGTGTACGTTTTCTTGCCATAAATTTGAAGAATATACCCAACACAGGTCCATAGCCAGCCTAGTGGAAGAGGGGGGGTGGGGGGTCTTTTATTACCTTTTTGCAGTTTTCCCCTCATTTTGTATTTAATTATGAGGTTCAAATACATCATTTTGGTGACTTTTTATGCACTAATTTGTGCTCGATTAGCTTGTCTGCTGGTATATTTAGTCTTGCATCGCCAGACCTTTCTTCACAGCGCTGCGGAGGAAGGTCTGGCTAGTCCACACAGCGTTCCTGGATGCGATATTAACGTTGACATATATAAAATCCCACTATGGCCACGCCAAGACCCGCCATTCAATAGCATTTATTGTCCTATCCCCTGACCAATCGGCTATCCTAACCGTAACCACTCAAAGTCAAATGCCTAACCCCAACCAATGGAGCTGCTTCGTAGGGCGGGTCTTGGCATGGCCATGGTGGGATTCGTAATATTGCTTCCTGGATGGGAGAGAAAACATGGATGTATTAAGAGAACTAGCTATATCCATTATTCCAGCTACAGGACCTCGGGAGGACTGTCCGATGAGCCTGCAGTGCAGGGTGACGTGGATCTGCTCCCGTTCATCATGCCTAGTTTACTAACTCTGGATTCGGCTACTAGTAAATGTTAAACATTTTTTAAACGTGAGGTTTTAAACAAGGACCCTTTAAGTGTTCGGGCTGGTAAGGTCATGTACCCCAAACTTAAAATTATCCACTGAAATATAGAAGTTTCTTTCGCCATGCAAAGTCTCTGGGAAAAGTCTTTCTGGGCCAGAGGGGGCGTTAACCGCTAAGTCCTTGGTTGCTTTAAGACATGGCGCTGTTCTTGGGGGCTTGAGAAAAACATGCTCAGGTTTATCGGCATTTCTTTAAACCAATCACAATTGTCATGGGCTGCACTAAATGCCGGACGGAGCCACGGTGCCTCTGCTAAATAGTCTCAGGAAGGAACTTGTTTTGGTGGAACATGTGTACGTTCAAAAGTAGTTTTAGTCGTGCAACAGAAAACTCAGATTGGACAGATAGTCTAGCTAGCTGTCTGGATTTACCCTGCAGAGATCTGAGGAGCAGTTAACCATATCCTCACAAATCCACCGGAGGTCAGAACACAAACACAAAGGAAGCCCAAAGCAACGGATATCCGGCCGAAATTAGTGAAATCCGGCGGAATTTTCGACGGCAACGGAGCATTCCCGGAGGTGGAACGTCGTGGATACACATTCAGATTTCTGCACACTAAACACATGTAGTTTCTAAATCTGATGTTTGATTCTAAAGTAAACTAGTCAACAATATAACGGCTACAAGTCCAGCTGAGATGATGAGACCAATATACACACAGCTGGTTGGATCCTTTACACACACTACAATGGGAGAATACTTTAACTACATTTTCATAGAGGTGGTAAGACTACAAAAACATTCTACTTCAGTATTACTTTGTTGAACTTTCACTTAAAGGGTAACTACTGTTTTTTTTTAACCTATTTAACCCTATTATCCTATATTTCTGTGTCTAAGCGACTGATGGGAACAACAATCTGTGATATTGGTCCAGTATTAAAGGAACACGCTGACTTATTGGGAATTTATCTTATTCACCGTAACCCCCAGAGTAAGACAAGTCCATACATACCCTTCTCATCTCCGTGTGTGCTGTAATGCTGTCTGACGGCTCCAGCATTAGCTTAGCCCAGCACAGATCCTGCAGGTAACTGGTTCCAACTAGCCTACTGCTCCCAATTGTGACAAAAGTGATAAAATAACGCCAACATGTTCCTATTTACATGTTGTGATTTGTAGAGTCACAGCGTGTACAAAAAACAACGTAACATGAGACACAGCCATCTTCTAACAGTAAACAAACCTGGAACTATATTCTCAGACAGGCTTGCTGCGAGCATATCACTCCGCCCAAGTACTATATTCTTCCGCCTGAGAATATAGTTCCAGGTTTGTTTACAGTTAGAAGACGGCTGTGTCTCATGTTACGTTGTTTTTTGTACACGCTGTGACTCTATAAATCACAACATGTAAATAGGAACATGTTGGCGTTATTTTGTCACTTATTCTTAGCAGTAGGATTACTGGAACCATTCACCTGCATGTTCTGTGCTGGCCTGATGCAGCTGGAGCCGTCAGACAGCGTTACAGCACGCACGGAGATGAGAAGGGTATGTATCGACTTGTTTAACTCGGGGGGTTACAGTGAATAAGCTAAATTCCCAATAAGTCGGCGTGTTCCTTTAAGAGAGATCGCTGCAGTCGGCAGCAGAGAAACAAGCTACAATGTAAGTTAATAGGACAATTATCCAGCTTGTATTTACCTTCACAAAAGTGCTATTTTTGCCGCTGACAGACTCAGATTAATATTCTAAGTTTCTGGCAACATTATGGAAAGGATCCCTACAGAGATAGACCTTTTTAAAAGTTCTTTGAAACCTTTCTGTTTAACCAGAAACAACTCTTAAAGCAAAACCAGCGGCAAAACCAGCACTCTCTGAACTTAAGTACAAGCTGGACAATTGTCCTATTAACTTACATTGTCCCTTTAAGTTCATGTTAAAATACCGGTAGCCTTTAGAAATCTACTCAAGTAAAAGTAAAAAGTAGCTCATTTAAAATGTATTCAGAGTAAAAGTTACTGAGTTACTTTTACACAGTGGGGGTGATATTCTTTTTTATATTTATTCTTATTCAATATCTTTACACTTTATATACTTATTAAATTAACTCACACTCATTTACAACTTGATAAGGGCACAAAGTCCAGAAAGTGACAAAAACCTTTTAAAAAAGAAAGAAAAAAAAAACTTTAAAAGCGAAAACCCCAATGGATTGGAGTTTATCGACAGACACAAAACAACGTTATAGAAATTATTTTTTACTTAATAACTGATGTGATTTAAAATGTAACGAAGTACAATACTTCAAACAAGACATTCAAGTAAAAGTACAACTACAGATATTTAAAACTACTTTAAAATGTAAAAGTACACAAACACTACTCAAAGTAATGTGAGTAATTGTAATTTGTTAATTTTCACCTTTACATTTCCCTGATGATACTTTCAATGCAGGACTTGTACTTGTAACAGAGTATTTTTTACAGTGTGGTATTAGTACTTTTACTAAAGTAAAGGATCAGAATACTTCCTCCACCACTGATTATGTACCAAATCACACCTCTACTCCTCCAGATATACTGAATAATGAGATTCTTGAAGACTAAGTATCTAGGAATGGCTCAAATGAAATAGTTTGTTGTGCTTAGTCTCGTAACTAGAACTAGAACTCACAGGGCTGCAACTAACAACTCTTTTCACCCAGATTATGTTCTGGATGAATGGATTAGTTGTTTGGTCTCTAAAATGTCAGAAAAAGTAGAAAAATGTTGATTAGGGTTTCCCAAAAATCCCAAGAGGACGTCCTCAAATGTCTCGTTGACTCCCCAACTCAAAGATATTCAGTTTCCTGTCCCAGAGGATTGAAGAAACTAGAACAATATTCACATTTAACAAGCGGACATCAGGGAAGTTTGATATGTTTTTCCATAAGAAATGACTCAAACTGAGGAATTGATTAACAAAATATTTGGCGATTTAAATAAGTTGACAACTAATTGATTCATCTTTGCAGCCTATTTAAAATGTAATAATAAATGCCCAATAGTTATGCATTAATTAAGACTTAGTGGATCATAACTGTGAGATACTATCACAGAACTCTCATACTTGTCTGACATGTTTACCAGTCTGAAGTACTTCTACTGCCGTTAACACGAGGTAATGACGACAGAACGTCATTTGCAGCGTCCCAACATACCTGAGCGTGAAGCCATCTGGAAGATGGCACTGCATACAAAAATGGACTCCACCTTTAAATTCCACAAATTAAACATTTTTCATTGCAAATAAAATGCACTTAGCATATTCAGCATTTACAGTTTCAAATCAAATCCCCTTTACAAACCCAGTACTGGCACAAACTGCACTCACAAGATAGTAATCACTAGATAATATTCCAGAAGTCAAGATTTAGACTGTAATGTCCCTATAGTCTATAGTAGTGTCTCTGGGTGTCTTAATGTGTGTCTATGCACTTTGACCTGTCTACTGTTTATGCTACTTGGGTTCTGTTTCTCTCATGCCATCAAGCTGCCAGCTGTCTTCATCTGGAATATTGGTTGTGTCATTTGACTTATTACGCCCATGTGTTCTTGTGTATGTGTGTGTGTTGTGTTGTTGTATATCTTATCTAATGTTATAAGCCATCAACCTGCCAAGGGACTGCAGATGAAGATTAGCCTGTGTGGCTAAATCTGGCTATTTACATGTTGGACTGTATGCTCATGTTGATTCATCTGCGTTGTCCCTTTTAAATAATAAAATCTAAAAATCTTGACTTAGTATCTGTTAAATTAGAAAGTCAAAATGTTGAAATAAAAAAAAAAATTAAATAAAAGAAATGTGATCTATTCTTTTGCTTTTCATGGCGGGGAAATCCTTCCATATCCTTTTGTCAGACAATTACACAAGTCTTAAGCACAATAATGCCAGCAGACATCAACACATTAGTTAAAACATTTATTTCATATTTGATAATAATCAGCATATACAGCGTTCCAACACCGAGAAAGCTTTAACCTTTGCCGGCAGGTAAGGAAACGCTTCACCTCTCCAACACTTCCCACTGAAACCGTGCTTTGAAAAAAACTAAATTCACACAACATCCAGTCCGCAATAGTCCTTCTCTTTCATATAGCACGACTAAAACATGTTGAAGATATTATAGTATAAAACGGTCAAAAAAGACAAAACTTTGCAGGCAAGCAGATTTTTTTTTATTAAGGTGGAATTTCTGTTGATTGTGTCCAGAGCTCTGCAGTCCTTCAGACAGGTCAGAGCAATTAGGCCATAGGCCCAACTCCCAAAAATCACAGTGATTGATCACATTGTCAGACCACTTCCCAACAACTACTCACAGCTCTACGCATCAAGCTGCTGTTGGTCAACGGTAGGGCTGGGGACCTAATTCAATCCTTTTCAGGCACCGACCAAACTGCTTCTAAAAGTATTGAAAAAATGCCTCGTCATTCAATACCCAATTTCAATACGTAAGGCAACATTTAAAAAGCCAAGGACCCCTTAGCTGAAAAAGAGACGGAGCAGGACCCCCTACTACATATATAGTGTATAAAATAGAGTTGCATATTAAACTGGGCCTACAATAACGTGAAGGGCGACCTAAAGCCTTCACACATACCTTTTCATCGTACAATACTAAGCTTTTAAAATAAAAATTGTTGGCATATTTATACTTCATGTCTTAAAGTAAAAAATGTGACAGTGAATCCTTAAACTGTTTGGCTACCTTATGGCTAGCTTAGCTCTAGGCCAGTACGCCTATCATCATTGTTGTATACATTACTAATAATGGTGTATTTATATATTTTTTAACTACCAAACGATAATTTGCCCCTGCAGCAACTCTGAGGACCCCCCCCCCAGGGGTACCGGCCCCCCTGTTGAAGATCTCTGACCTAAGGAGTAAATCTCATCATCAGGAAGCCCTTCAGCTTCTAGAAATGAACATAAAATGATAGAAAAATACAGCGGAGGTGATGCTTCAACTAAATGATGCCGCATGAGCTAGAAACTGTATATTACTCAGATATGCATTGGATTTTTGATTTTGATTTTTTTTACTTTCAAAAGGCAGTTAAAGATACCTTTCATCATGTACATGTCAGTGTGAACTTCTTTTACTAGATAACATTCATGTGCAGTGTATATACTTAAACTAAAAAACATAAGTCTGTGCCATTAAACGACGATGACAATGAAATGCCCGAGTAACCAACGGCAACATCCCTGCTGAGGTCCAGTCCCTCCACAAGAGGGCGCTACAGCAAGAGACCGCTCCAACAGGAACACTAAGCGCCAATCAAGGGCTACCTTCCCACGGCTACGTTTGGGCCTAAAAACAAAGCTCTTTTGCTACGTTCGCGCCTCGCGTCCACACTACCGCGGCATTTTCGAGCCCCTAAAACGGAGAAATTTGGAAACACTGCTGCCCCCGTTTTGGTTAGCAAAGTCTGGGGTTGTGTGGATGGCGATCGATATGGTCTTAAAATGAAAAGGTAGCGGTGTAGATGAAGCCACAGACTCCCTGTGTCAGACCTCTCTCCGCCTGCTGTAGCACCCATCACTCTCCAAACTAAAATGTGTCGAGTATGTTGTGGGGCATTATTTGACCACAAAGATATGCTGTGTCATTTTCCCCATGGGAGTGCAAAGCTAGCAAAACTACAGCTACAAGCTCTAATTCCTATTGCAGATTAGTCTCCTGAAGCATCCTCAACTAGTTATACTTGGTTATGCTGCTACAGTAGGGCTGCTCCATGGTGGAAAAAAAAATTTGAATATTGAAATCACGAGCGTTTAACACGACTGCTCGTTGTCTTTTGGAAAGATGTTGCAATTATTAGAGTTAAAAAAAAACAGTGAAGCGGTTAAAGAAATCAACAGTGAACACACCTTCAACTGTGAAATGTCCCTTCATCCTTCTCGTCTTTCTTACAAAAGACAAAGTAAGAGTTTGGTGCAAAAGGTAATGTACAGTTCAACTAATTTGCAATTAATCGGTTTATTTGTGAGCATTAGGAGCCAGAATTG
This sequence comes from Perca flavescens, assembly GCF_004354835.1. Taxonomy (NCBI): domain Eukaryota; kingdom Metazoa; phylum Chordata; class Actinopteri; order Perciformes; family Percidae; genus Perca; species Perca flavescens. The sequence goes on from NC_041346.1 coordinate 1,673,148, forward strand.
TAATCACAATTAACATTTGGGTTAATTGCACAGCCCTATTCTTTACTGCTTCAAAGACTTGAAATTAACATTTGGCATTAAAGGCCCTTAACACCCACACAGGTGTTCTGAGTTAATGTGGCGGATTGGACCCTCTTCCCAGGACCGTGTGTGTGTGTGTGTGTGTGTGTGTGTGTGTGTGTGTGTGTGTGTGTGTGTGTGGTGGTGGTGGTGGTGGTGGTGGGGGGGGTCCTAGACTGATTGATTGACAAATGACACCTTTATCATTCCTGTCAGTAGAAAGGATTTGTGACCTAACTAAGGATGTCCCAATCAGCTCTTTTGACCCCCGATCCAATTTTTTGAAATATTGAATATCTGCCGATACCGAGTCCCGATCTTTTCTAGCTTAACTGACCTTAACTGAACATCTTCGGAGTCATTGGAATGGTTATATGACATTTTTTCAAGTTGAATGGTGGTCATCTCGCTCCCCCCTAGCGCCTGTGAGCGGAAAAAACACCCTCGCAACTTTGACCTGTGAGCCGGCGGCCTCGGCATCAGGAAGTATGGCGTGATATCAGGTCTCGCCATGTAACAAACTGCTTCACGGCACTGCACACATCCAGGAACCGGCTAGCTATAAGAAGAAGGTAGCGATCTATTGTCATGGCTGAGCCGGCAAAAAAAAAGAAACAGAAAGCTAGGAAAGCATTGTCAGAGGAACAGAGAAAGAGGAAACGGCAGACTGACCGAGAGAGGAGTCAGACACAAGGAAACATAGGAGCTGCGTTTTCAGAGTCACCAATGACTTTCTACAACAGCATTGCCAAATATCTATTCTGAAGCTGTAGGGGGAGCTCTATAGAGAAACCTGCGAGCAAAAAGAGAGAAAACAGCGAAGAAATTGGCAAAACTGCATAGCGCCCCTGTAATAGTCACGGAATAAGGGTGGAGAATTAGAGTAATCCGCTTGTGTAAGGAACGGGTGACTAAGAAACACTTTTTTTAATTGTTTCCAAGAGATGGCGAGCTACGAGACTCTCTTTGGACAGACACTGGTGATTGGCCGCGCCATGTTGGTCTGAAAGTGCCGCCATCCAGGCAGTCTGGTGGTGCGTTTGTGGCGCAGGGCGTGTGTGGTTAAAGGCAGCAACCCCTACAAGCAGATGTACATGATCGGAGTAAGGTAATCACGGTAAATGCCGCTCCCCGATCAGTTAAAAAATGCCAAAATCGGCTCCCATCCCATACTGTGATCGGGACATCCCTAGACCTAAGAAGTCCCTTCTAAGCTGTGGCCCACATTCAACATGAGCACATCAGCCAGAAGAACTGAAAACACCTGTGTGGCTGTTCAGAGACTTTAAACAAAAAAGGCACAGAACCGTTGCCGTGGGTGACATGTATTGTTACTGTGGCCTGTAGCCCCCCAGCTGGGGCATGTAGCTGGAGAGCGGCGGCGGCGCCGGCAGCCAGTCAGCAGCCTGGCCGTCCACAGGCGTCGCCTGCTCAGAGTCCTCTCCCAGCGGACAGAAGTCCAGAGGCTCCAGCAGCTCCTGCTGCTCCGCGATGCCAGCGGGGTCGGCGCCGTCTGTGCAGCGGGGCGGTCGGGGGGGGGAACGCTGGGACTGTCTGCTGCCCTCCTGCTGCAACACGTCCGGGTTCTCCTCGCAGTCCAGCAGGGGCTGCGTGGACTCGGACCGAGAGAAAAGAGCCTGCTGGGGCTGGGAGTTGGGGGTCTGACCCTTGTAGCCGCTGGGGGCTGCCGGCACCACCGAGGAGTACTGGACGGTGCTGGCCGTGGTGTCGGCCATGTCTCCGCCCTCGTCGCTGTCGGACACGCTCTGGCGCGGCGAGGACATGCAGGAGGAGCCACCGATGCCGCTGCTGTGCTCCTCCGACAGATACTTGCCCTTCTTCAGAGACAGACTGGCCTTGTCCTCCTCGAACACACACTTCCCGTCACACACGTCCACGTCCAGCACGCTGATGCCCAACAGACCGTTCTCCCTCGGTGTCTCTGCCTGTAGAGGAGGACAAGTTCCAAACAAAGTGACAATTAGGGCTACGCCATATGGGGAAAATATGCCAAATGCAATAACGTTGTTGAATATCGCAATAACGATTTCACTTGCGATAAGTTTTAAAGCGGACTCAGTTCTGCCCTTCTGCTGCTTTCAGTATTCTGCTAACATACAACAAATGGCTTGTTGATTTTAAAACACATGAAAGGAAATCATTTCCATAATTCTTTTATTGAACAAATTGAACACCGAAATGAATATAAAAGGCACCACTAAAAAAGAATGAAAAGTTATTAAAAAAATGTCTGTGTCGTGCGATATGTTGCAGCCATTGTGTTTATTGTGCCAGTTAATATCGCAATGATGATTAAAAAAAAAAAAGATAAATTGTGCAGCCCTAATTAGAATCGGACTAAAAACAAATAGGACTGGAAACTGACCGATCGAATCCAAGGCCTGTACATGCTAACACAAAGAGCAGTGATGGTGTGGTGAGAATAAGTTAACGTGACCACTACGGCGCATATATATATATATATATATATATATATATATATATATATATATATATATATATATATATATATATATATATATATATATATATATATATAAAGACTGTGATAATATGTAAAGACTGGGGATCTTGCAGGGTCACACACACTGCAAGGCTACAACTAGATTATTTTTGAAAAATGTAAACTTGAGGAAAAGTCTGCGGATTTTGTTCTGCCGTACACGCAGAAGAATGTCTCCAGTACAGGGAGGTCTGCGTTTATCTGCCGGTAAATCTCCCGTTGGAAAACTCCCCGTTTGGTGCTGGAGGGAGAGCACCCATTGGTTGTGACAGTGTTCACGTGATCTAACTTCACTACCAAGACTTAACACTTAGGATGACGTTTGATTTTGTCTCAACGTCCAGACGGGAGAAAGACTGACTGGACTGAGTTTTAGGACCTTACACCAAACGATGGAGACGACGACGACAAATGGAGACGACGACGACAAATGGAGACGACGACGACAAATGGAGACGACGACAACTGGAGACCCCCCCCCCGACTCTAGTAAGACTCTCAGGGTTTAATTCTCATAGTGGAAATTAGACTGTGACAGTGGAATCACTTGAAAAACCATTTGGTGTAAGGTAGGCATTAGTCGACAAAGAATTATTTAGTCGATTAGTAATGTTTTATGCATAATAACAGTACATTGTGACAGCTTTTGTGTGCAACTATGATTTCTGTTTTATTTGCCAGGCCAGGAAATATCCTGGCAAAAAGTTTGTAGTCAACACACTCAAATGTCAGCCAACACAAAGGATGTATGCCTGAATCTGTGTCAGTTCAAAAGAAGTGCTCACTTTCAAAGGATAATCAGGCGACCAGTTTCCGATGGTGCTCTCTCCAGGGTCTGGAATCTGAGGCCAAAAGTTCTCCTTGAGCCTGTAAGAGGGGAAATGTGTGTTATGTGTCCGCTTAGAAACTGTGGATCAAAAGCTAATAATACCGCTATAATAACTTTTAATTTACACACATGTATCTGAGCAGTTTTTTCGGGTTGAACTATTCACCGCTGTCCATAGTCCCACTGTGAAAAGTCCTCTGACTTAAGGTCGGGGTATGCTCTAAATCAGGGGTCTTTTTTAGGCTAAGGAGCCCTTAGCTAAAAGAGAGATAATAATATTGTATCAAATCGAGTTGCATATTAAACTGGACCTATAGTAACATGCAGGGCAGCCGGAAGCCTTTACACGTAGCTTTTATGATGCATACAATTCCAAGCTATACTTATACATCATGTTTTGGATGGCATTATTTGGCTACCCTAGTGGGTAGCTTGCCTATAGGCCAGTAAGCCTATCATCAATGTTGTTGTTATCAAATAATTATTTGGTGCCCCCCCTGCAGTAACTGTGAGGACCCCCTGAAAGAGGCAATTATATTGTTAGTCGCAATTTATTTCTGAGACAATTAATTGTACAGCAACATTTGGAATTGTTCCAGCTCTACTGCTCTGACAGCAGCAGTGTGGGTGTTTAAGTGTAACTTACACATCTTTTTTGTAGACACAGAGCAGCATGGTCATGACAACAATAAACAGAAAGCCCAGGCTCACTCCGACCACAATTAACTCCATCTCTCCTTGGGCTGAAGGGAAACACAGAGGACATTCAGAGACATTCCACCAACAATTGACCAAGCAAAGCTAGGTACAGAGCGAAAACGTCATGTCAATATACTTCAATCATAGCACTTCAGCTGCTGTTTAGTTGCTATAATGCATGTCAATAAATGAAGTCAATCTACATGTGTGTTAACAGACTCCCTGGCTTATACAAAGTCCATATGAAACCAGCCATTCCACAGTTTCTGCAGGTTTCCCCTAGTCAAATTTAAGACCTTGAAGACCCTTTTAGACCATTAACAATGGAATTTAAGACCTTTATCATGACATCAACTAAGCCCTAAATTCAACTTGCACTTCCCCAAAGCTGAAGAATAAGTTTTATGTCTGTGATACAATCTGAAAGAGACTTGCACCAAGAACATGAAAGCTGATTAACTGCAATATACGTTACATGTTGGTCTCATTTGTAGTCCTAATACAGCAAATTATATTTGGACTAGCCAAAGAAAGAACTACAACATTGGAATAAAAAATAAAATAAAAAATAAAACAGAGCATTGGAGGTACGGGTGACACGGGAATCAATTGTTGTAAAAAATACTCCCGTCACACCCTGACCACGTGACTGCCCCCATCTGGTGGTTGTTTTTGTAGTTAAACAGCAATTTACTGGTGAAATAAGTATTGTTATAAGTTATTATTATTACATTATTAATAAAATCATTTCATTTAGACCATTTAGCCCGAACAAGCTACGTGGCTCCCATCTCTCCAGCCCATGGGCCCACCACCTGTGGGAGGAACCGTTGGGGTCGGGTGCGATGCCACATGGGTGGCAGTGAAGGTCAGGGGCCTCGACGGACCAGACCCGGGCGGCAGACGCTGGCTCTGGGGACGTGGAACGTCACCTCTCTGTGGGGGAAGGAGCCGGAACTGGTGCGGGAGGTGGAGCGCTACCGGTTAGATCTGGTGGGGCTTACCTCTACGCACAGTCTCGGTTCTGGAACCATACTCCTGGATAGGGGTTGGACTCTTTTCTTCTCCGGAGTTGCCCAGGGTGTGAGGCGCCGGGCGGGTGGGGGATACTCACAAGCCCCGGCTGAGCGCCGCTGTGTTGGAGTTTACCCGGTGGACGAGAGGGTCGCCTCCCTCGCCTGCGGGTTGTGGGGGGAAAACTCTGACTGTTGTTTGTGCATATGCACCAAACAGGAGTTCGGAGTATTCGGCCTTCTTGGAGACCTTGACTGGAGTCCTGCATGGGGCTCCAGTGGGGACTCCATTGTTATGCTGGGGGACTTCAACGCACACGTGGGCAATGATGGAGACACCTGGAGAGGCGTGATTGGGAGGAACGGCCTCCCTGATCTAAACCAGAGTGGTTGTTTGTTGTTGGACTTCTGTGCTAGTCATGGATTGTCTATAATCGAACACCATGTTCGAACATAGGGATGCTCATAAGTGTACCTGGTACCAGAGCACCCTAGGCCAAGGTCAATGATCGATTTCATAATTGTTTCATCTGATCTGAGGCCGTATGTTTTGGACACTCGGGTGAAGAGAGGGGCAGAGCTGTCAACCGATCACCATCTGGTGGTGAGTTGGGTCAGGGGTGGGGGAAGACTCTGGACAGACCTGGTAAGCCCAAACGTGTAGTGCGGGTAAATTGGGAACGTCTGGAGGAGGCCCCTGTCCGACAGACTTTCAACTCACACCTCCGGTGGAGCTTTTCGTGCATCCCTGTGGAGGCTGGGGGCATTGAACCCGAGTGGACAATGTTCAAAGTTTCCATTGCTGAAGCTGCGGCGAGGAGCTGTGGTCTTAGGATCTTAGGTGCCTCAAGGGGCGGTAACCCACGAACACCGTGGTGGACACCAGTGGTCAGGGAAGCCGTCCGACTGAAGAAGGAGTCCTTCCGGGATATGTTATCTCGGAGGACTCCGGAGGCAGTTGCAGGGTACCGAAGGGCCCGAAGGGCTGCAGCCTCTGCCGTGAAAGAGGCAAAGCAGCGGGTGTGGGAGAAGTTTGGAGAAGACATGGAGAAGGACTTTCGGTCGGCACCAAAGTGTTTCTGGAAAACTGTTCGCCACCTCAGGAGGGGGAGGGGGAACCATCCAAGCTGTGTACAGTAAGGATGGGACACTGTTGACCTCCACTGAGGAGGTAATAGGGCGGTGGAGGGAGCACTTTGAGGAACTCCTGAATCCGACTAATCGCCCTCTATGTTAGAGGCAGAGCTGGAGGATAACGGGGATTGTCGCCGATTTCCCAGGCGGAAGTCACTGATGTAGTCAAACAACTACACAGTGGCAAAGCCCGGGATTGATGAGATCCGTCCCAGAAATGCTCAAGGCTCTGGGTGTGGAGGGGTTGTCCTGGTTGACACGCCTCTTCAACATTGCGTGGGAAGTCTGGGACGGTGCCAAAGGAGTGGCAGACTGGGGTGGTGGTTCCTCTTTTTAAAAGGGGGACCAGAGGGTGTGTGCCAATTATAGGGGTATCACACTTCTCAGCCTCCCTGGTAAAGTCTACTCCAAGGTGCTGGAAAGGAGGGTTCGGCCGATAGTCGAACCTCGGGTTGAGGAGGAACAATGCGGATTCCGTCCTGGTCGTGGAACAACGGACCAGCTCTTCACTCTCGCAAGGATCCTGGAGGGAGCCTGGGAGTATGCCCAACCGGTCTACATGTGTTTTGTGGATTTGGAGAAGGCGTATGACCGGGTCCCCCGGGAGATACTGTGGGAGGTGCTGCGGGAGTATGGGGTGAGGGGTCTCTACTCAGGGCCATCCAATCTCTGTATGACCAAAGTGAGAGCTGTGTCCGGGTTCTCGGTAGTAAGTCGGACTCGTTTCAGGTGAGGGTTGGCCTCCGCCAGGGCTGCGCTTTGTCACCAATCCTGTTTGTAATATTTATGGACAGGATATCGAGGCGTGGTCGGGGTGGGGAGGGGTTGCAGTTTGGTGGGCTGGGGATCTCATCGCTGCTCTTTGCAGATGATGTGGTCCTGATGGCATCATCGGCCTGCGACCTTCAGCACTCACTGGATCGGGTTCGCAACCCGAGTGTCAAGCGGTTGGGATGAGGATCAGCACCTCTAAATCGGAGGCCATGGTTCTCAGCAGGAAACCGATGGAATGCCTTCTCCAGGTAGGGAATGAGTCCTTACCCCAAGTGAAGGAGTTCAAGTACCTTGGGGTTTTGTTCGCGAGTGAGGGACAATGGAGCGGGAGATTGGTCGGAGAATCGGGCGCAGCGGGTGCGGTATTGCATTCAATCTATCGCACCGTTGTGACGAAAAGAGAGCTGAGCCAGAAGGCAAAGCTCTCGATCTACCGGTCAGTTTTCGTTCCTACCCTCACCTATGGTCATGAAGGCTGGGTCATGACCGAAAGAACGAGATCCAGGGTACAAGCGGCGAAATGGGTTTCCTCAGGAGGGTGGCTGGCGTCTCCCTTAGAGATAGGGTGAGAAGCTCAGTCATCCGTGAGGAGCTCGGAGTAGAGCCGCTGCTCGCTGCGTCGAAAGGAGCCAGTTGAGGTGGTTCGGGCATCTGGTAAGGATGCCCCCCTGGGCGCCCCCTAGGGAGGTGTTCCAGGCACGTCCAGCTGGGAGGAGGCCTCGGGAAGACCCAGGACTAGGTGGAGGGATTATATCTCCAACCTGGCCTGGGAACGCCTCGATCCCCAGTCGGAGCTGGTTAATGTTGCTCGGGAAAGGGAAGTTTGGGGTCCCCTGCTGGAGCTGCTCCCCCCGCGACCCGACACCGGATAAGCGGACGAAGATGGATGGATGGATGGACATTTAGACCATATGGCCTTAGCAATATACAAGCAGTTCATTAATGTCGCAGACAGTCCTTTTGTGCTCTTCTTTTATTTATTTAAAACTTGAAAGTATCGGTTTAGGCATTGTTTAGGCACCGCTTTAGCACCGGTATCAGAAAAAAACCAAACCATACCCAACCCTACACATTTTATGATTTTTATGAGAAATTGCCTTTGGGACATTTGTGAAAAACATCTGGAACAGTTCAACATATTGGAAAGTTTCCACTCACCATATCTCAGAGTGGTGAATGAGTGATTAAAGCTGATCTTTGAGCCTCCGATGGTTGAAGCCTTGATCCAAGTGTCATACTTGGTGTTGCCGGACAATGACGTCAGAGTGTACGAGGCGGTGTTAGCTGGCACGGTTATGTCTGCAAATGAGCAAAATCGAAATTAGTCGCTAATAGAGGCAGGGGTTGGGGTACTGTCAGGAAACTAAAAAGGCAGCTGTAAGTGTAAAAAAACTCAAGCCTATTCAGGATACCGTGCGACAGCTACGTACTGTGTACTTCAGTTCCACTTGTGTAGAAGATGGTGTAGTTTGTGATGAAGCCTCGACGACTGCCTCGGGAAATCTCCGTCCAGTTCAGCGTGGCCTGGTTACGTCCTGCTTTGTGCAATCTGACAATGGGGGCTTCCAACGGAGCTGCAACCACAACAGCAACATCATGTGTGCTCATCATACAACTGTGGGTTATCTGAATTCAATATAGACCGAATTAATACTGATTTGTGGCAACATCTATGGTGGAACCGTTTGAAATTAACGAAGACCCTTGTTTCTCCCGTGTATTGCAAGCCTGGTGGTCCCCCTGGCCTAAGTTCTTAATTTTGCGATTCAGTCCATGATTGGGTTATCACTGAAACTATTTGGCCCTACAGTAATGCTGCCATCAGTCTGTGACTGGCCCCAAAAAAGACACTTGCCACTAAACAACTTTTCTGGGGGTAACGGACATCTGGCTGGAAAGGGGGACATCCGGCAGAATTTCCAGTGGCACCGGAGCAATCCCGGAAGTGAACATCGTGGCTATAGACTAGTGTGCATCAGAAACGTGTTGCTGCAGCCAGAAGACGCTGTTGCACAGTTTATAGTCAACAGAGTCCACTGGTGGCGAGGACAGTTTAAAATACACTACTTATCAATCAATCAATTTGTCACAATGTTAAATTCAATTATGCATTAAAAAATAGAAAGTGAAGACACATGAAGACAAACATGGAAAGAAAGAGCTGCTGATTGTGCGGTCTCTCAGACATAAAAGAATGAATGTGTGTCTGAAATTCTTTTTTTGAAATTATCCAATTTTTGTCTGCTTTCAATATTCACAACACCTACCTACAATGAGTCACTGATATCTTACCTCCTTGCTCCAGATAGGCTTCTTTTCTTGCGGGCTTCCCAATCCATCCATTGTATATTGGATACACCGATACGTTGTAGCAAACAAACTTGTCAAGGTGGCCTAGGTTTGATATTAAGATCAAGAGTTAAATGAAATGTTAGTACAGAGTAAAGCCCATTGACTCTTAAAAATGATGTATTTTGAGTAAAGCAGAGTATCAGTAAAGTAATATTCCACCCAAATCTAGCTTCTGAGAATGACAGACCCTGCAGGATTGAAAGGTGACTGTAACAAGTTTGCAGTAAGTTTGCTCTTTCAGCTGCTGTCCGCTTGAATTTTCGGACACTGAAACGGCTCATATGTGTGACATCCTGTTGTGTTCTTTAACCCCCGCCCCCCCCAACAGAGCACAAGTAGACTTTATATTTCACACTGTTTTCCGTCAGATCGTTTATAGATTTCGACATTTCCGACCGCAATTGAAGTCAGCTTTATTTCACAGGAGAGAGAGAAAGAAAAGAGACGAGTGAGACAGAGCGAGAACTTTGTGGTTGCAGGAAACGTTCAGCTATAATCCAAACTTCCGGGCAGTTCAGAGCTTGTGTTTGGGGTTTTAAAATGTTCTTGTGGCAGAGATAAAGGCAGTGATGTTTCCTGTTTCCTGTACGGGACTCTCACACCGCCTCATAACACAACGACAAGTCTGATCCCCGGTTACATGATTGGCCACCGCAGCGTGACCTGGGGTCGCGTTTCTCCAAAAGTTGAGTCGGTCTCCCCACCTAAACACACTACCCCCATTCAAAATGAATGGAAAGACAGCCGACGCAGGCAATCTGAACGCAGCCTTAAGGAGCCAAAACCTGCATACACACTGGTGTGGAAGTCCAAGTTGCAGTTAACCGCATTACCACTAGAGTGCGCCTTTCCATCACTGCAGTACATCCAATCAGCTCTACCACACACACTAGGCTCGTTCGAGATGAGCACCGGCGATTGCCGCCCAATGCATGCTGGGTAGATTTGTGTCCGACGTCTGATGCACACGTGGGCAACGATAACCTCATGAGATGAAAGCGGCCACAGGTTTGAGACGCAGGCAGCGCAGTTGCTTTTCACCGACTGCAAGACCCAGGCGGACCCAGGGCATGCTGGGAAATGCCTGGCTCTCAGCTGATCTAACAGCTGGTTGGTTCAGAATCGACTCAACATGACGTTTTATATAAACTTGTATTGATTTTGAATTGAAGGGATTTTAACTACCATTTGTCTGATTTAAAGGCTTATTCTGTACAGACCACATGTTGTGTGGCTGATGGCTACATTTAGAAGTCAGAGAGACTAAATCTGATCAGATTACAGATCATCTACAGTCTGTTGTTTATTAACATCAGCAACAGATCGCATGTAGAGCATTTTGACAGCTACTTTGTCATAATAAAAACAACTGGAGACTGTGTACAAGCTGATATTTGGGTCTGATAACATTTTATTAAATCGGAATAGGACCTAACAGGATGTGAGTGTTTCTGCGGCTTCCTGTTCAGCCTGAAGGCTGCTGGAAACAGTCCGACTTGACAGCGGGTTTTTGTCACCGCCCCCGGCTGCTCTCTACTTTACAGGCGAGGCGCAGTTCATCTCCAACGAGCCTACTGTGAGCCTTGAGTAGGTTTCATGCTTGCCTTTAACTCTCATTCTAAAACTGTAGGTGCTTTAACTACTATAGAATGCCCATTACATAATATGATACAGGTGTGAACTGTGTGTAGTAGCCTGCATCACTGCAGTATTTGCTGCAGTTTCATGAGTTAATGCAGCGACAAGTCCTCTTCACTGTGTCGATTTATGTTGGATTACCCCGCATCTCACATGGACATTGCTTATTCTGTTTTTTTTTTTTTTTTTTTATCTGTGCTGTTGATTGCTCATTTCTTACCTTTTGTTATGGTATATTAATTTAAATCTATTTGATTAGAAGACATGTAACAACACTGGTACAACAGCCGGGTAGAAGGCTATACATTTAAAACAAACTCATGGGTAGGCCTGTATGTATTTATATAATATTGCATAATTGTCAATTTTTTTTACATAAGAGTTTCTTTGTTTAACATGAGCAAAGATCTTATCTTAGGTCTCAATGACATATTTTGGGTGAAATATCCCTTTACTAGCAAACTCCACTCTGTCAAATCGTTTTATTTAGAGGAAAGAGCTTACCTTTAATGGCAGTGCGTGTGGTATTTCTCTTCTCCTTCTGCCAGTCTATCTGAGCACCTTCGACCCACCACTCCACCACATACTCAGACACCAACTTTGTACTGTTGGGGGGTTTCCATTCCAGCCACAGTTGGCCCCTGTGGGGAAACACCTTCAGCTCTTCAACCGGAGCGAGCTCTGACTCTGAAACACACACACACACACACACACACACACACACACACACACACACACACACACAGAGTCTACTGTATATGTATGTGATTAGACCAGTCACAGCAGCACACTACGGCCCAGCCATCTGCGGCTAGACAAACAGCTGGAGTGTCTGCTCTGGTATGTTGTGGTTGGCTTTGTGAGTCAGCGGAAGTGTGAGGAAACAGCGGCCATATGGTGCAGCAGCATATACTGTATCATGCCTGACGCTTGGATCAGCATACACTGAGCACAAAAATACAAATGCAGCATTTTTTTCCCTCAAGTTGAAATAAAACATCTAAGACAAAGACTAACAAATTTGGAGCCAAAATGTGAGAGAGATAGTGTGATTTGTGTGCATACAAGAAGTCTTAGATCTTTAACTTTAACTTGTGAAAAAAGGGAGCAAAAAACAAAAGTGTTGCATTTGTATTTCTGTTCAATACACACTCATTTCCTGTTATCGCTGTACTGTCCACTTGAAAACAAAAGGCATAAAAGTAAAAAAGTTCTTAAAAATATAATGACTATATAGTCCAGTTGAAAGGTTACATTAATTTGGAGTACTGGAGTATTTTTGTCTTGTTCATTAATATGATTGTTCCTGCTACACTACGACAAATCTCCTCCTCATCAGGGTATGTTCATATTATGTTTATACTGTTGGGACTGGGGCTTCTTAAAGTCCAGATATTGACATTAAATCTCAATAATTAACATTCTCCTCTTCCGCTGACAACTTCACAGAAACAGAGCTGCTATCACTAGAAGAAGTCCTTAGGGAAGTTGGGATGAGCCAGCAATGACTGGCATTAGGGCTGGATACGATATCTGACAGTTGTGCATAGTGTAGCAGCACGCCTTCCCTGCTATAATACATATAATACAAAATATCACATGCAGCAGTTTAGATTATACACTGCAGGTGTGCCTTTAGAGAAGGGACAAAAACATTGCCAAAAAAAGTGGCCAAAACGTTGAGAAAAGCTTGGGCAAAAGTGACAAACTTCAGAAAAGGCGACAAAACTGTGAAAATGTGACAAAGTTTATCAACATGCTTTTATTTAAAAGAAAAGTCAAATATTATAAGTCTTCTCACACACAGTTTTGTCGACATAAAGTCCTAAAAAAGTTCCTCAGCCATCACAGAAAAAAAGCGCCAAAAAAAGACCGGACAAAGGGCCAAAAATGTCAAAAAAGTGTCAGCAAAAGTGACAAAAAAAGGAGAAGGGGAGAAAAACTAGGTGGGCCAAAATTGAATGAGAACCTAAATTGATATGCGGGCCGGATCAAAGTCTGCGAGGGACCGGATTTGGCCCGCGGGCCTTGAGTTTGACACGTGTGCTTTAGAGTGTGACCATGGACACCTACCGCGTGCTTTCGCCAAGATGAATAACGATGCCTCATCAGATTTCCCCACAGAATTGGTAGCGTTGATGTACACTCTGACAGATTTCTGGTCAGCCAGGTCAATCTGTTTGAGATCAGTGATCTTCCCCTGGCTGGATCTGGGTATATTCTTCCACTCCAAACTTCCGTTCCTGACTTTATCCTTTGGGTCTTGAATCTTTACGTCGAAGCTTACTATCCTCCCGTTGGCAAGCACAGGATCCTAGCAGGACAAAGTTACACACTGCACGTTACCCTTCAGCATCAAGTCAGAAAAACAAACGACAAGAGTGCAGCGTTTTCCCTGGCTTTGTGGAAGACTTTGGTGTGCGTATTTGGCAGGGGGGTTTAGGCGTCCTTCCTCAAGGAAATGTTTTTCAATTTAAAAAAATGTTATATACATGTTATGTCTCTGTGGGTTTTTGCATCTCTTTGGAACCGTTTTGGGTCCTTTTGTGGTAGTTTTGAGTCTTTTTGAAATAATTTTGGATCGTTATCACCATATCTGTATCTAAAACATTGGAAAAGCTAAAGCAGAGAGTAAATACAGAAAGTGTTGGATTTTCAGTAAGATTCAAAGACAGTTTCAATTTCAAAGTGTTTAAAAAAGAATTCAATTCCAAACTAATAAATTTGATTTTGAATTATGCTGCTCATAGAGTTTTTCAATTTATATTCAAATTAAACAATGCAAATTTAAATATAAAATTATTTAAATTCAGTTGCTGGTGACACATTTCTGCCCATAGATATGACCTCATTTTTTAAAGGCATATTTCCAAAAACTGAGAACTGTGAGAATTGTGCCAAATTTATGAAATACTATTAGTACAATATTAAAGGGTAACTACTATTTTTTTTTCAAACTGGATCAGCCAGGGATCAGATATGAACTGCCAACACCACAGAACAAGCAGTATGTTAGAAAAGGTCGCTATTTAGGCAAAGGTTTGGTATGTTACAGATCCCCCTATCAGTGCTGGCATTAGAGGTTCTCCCTTGATGGACAGGGTGTTAAAACATCTGTCATACTAGCCTATTATTACCCGTCATTTTAATTTTGTATGATATTAAAGGTTAACCACAGTTTTTTTCAACCCTATTTTCCTATCTTTTGTTTGCAAGGGCGTTTTCACACATGAAAGTCCAAACCAAGGTGTGCAGTTATGCAAGCGCACTAAAGATCTCTACGTGACAAAACTACGTCCTGCCGTCATCACATACGTGAGCTGCGTCTCCAGATACTTAGAACTGGTTGGTTTGTTCCCCGTCCTCTCGCATCCTTTCTCTGTTTTTTCAACTGACTGCTGCTCTCCCCTGCTGACTACTGCTCTTTTTGTTTTGTTTAGAAGCTAGACACAGGAACTTTCTTTCTGGAGAATTTATTCAGAGACAAACGGAAACCTACACTGTACATTTACTACCACTTAACAAAAAAACTGCTGATGCTCCGATAGCTGACAGCTGTCTGCTCTGAGCGCATTCACCATCACTCTCTTTCTCTCTCTCACTAAGCACCAAGCTATTCCTTAAAGGAGCTTCCCCGGTCTTGTAACACAAGGAGAGCCTGACAGAGCTTCTTATTTGGTCCAAAAGTCTGAACCATCCAAAAAATGCTTTCACACTATAAACGAACCGGACCATGGTTCAGTTTGGGCCGTACCGAGACCACTTCTTTTTATCGGACCAAAATTTTGTCTTTTGATCTGGATCGTGGTCCGGGGGAGGTTTCACACCTGTTATTTTGGTTCGGATCAAACTAAAAAGTCCGAAAGTCCGGATAAGGTATGTGTGAAAACGCCCTAAGTGACTGATGGGAACAACAATCTTTGACATTGGTCCAGTATTAAGTGTGAACGCTGTAACTGGCAGCCACAGACTGTGCTGTAATGTAACCTATGGGGCAAATGTTCAGTAAACTAAAAGTTCTGTTTTTGCTGCTGACAGACTCAGATTATTATTCTAAGTGTCTGTCAACATTATGGAAAGGATCCCTACAGAGATAGACCTTTTTAAAACCTCTTTGAGACCTTTCTGTTTAACCAGAAACAGCTCTTAAATCACTAGCACTAAACCCAGCAGACTCCATAAAAAAAAAAACAGTACTTTTAGCGTGTATAGAGCCAACATATTTATACATGTAACTCAGTAAACTATGTGTTTATTTCAACCAAAACTAGAGTTGCGATGGATGGAAAGACGAAATAGTTTTATTTTATTTCTGTCGACTTTGAATGAAGTGTATTTTATGATGCTAAAATCACTGTTTATTAGTGAGTCTGGCAGTTTAGCAAATGCAATTTGGCAGATATTTTTATGTAAAGAAAAATAATCTTACTCTTTAACAGAAAGGTCGACCTCCTTAGAAATCCTTTCCATAACGTTGTCAGACACAATATTAAACTGAGCCTGTCAGCGGCAAAACGAGCACTTTTGTAAATGTAGATCCAAGCTGGACAATACAACGTTTGACAGTCGGCAGTGATCTCTCTTTATACTGGACCAATGTCAAAAATTGTTGTTCCCATCAGTCACTTAGACACAAACAGGAAAATAGGGTCCAGGTTGAAAAGAAACGGTAGTTACCCTTTAATCATCTTCTGCTTCAGTGAATGCATAGACTGACTTTTACTGCGGAATTTTTTATTTTTACAACAAGCAGTTTGATACAGTAGATTCTCCACACTTTCCACGCATGAATTATGTTTCCTAACATGGTATTGTTTTTGGGGATTAATGTTTACTAATACAAACCATAGTGTTAGTATCATTAGATCTAACAGATTGTTGTGCTAAATTGAATGTGATGCAGGAATTTACCTTACAAATAAACTTCACTCGTCGTTCATTTTTGCGGTCACCCTCAGCAATGACTCTCCATAGATCTGGTTTACTTGTTGGTCCTAAGACAAAAGATAGAAAAAAAAAAGGAAAACTAAATATTTTACTTTACCAAAAGAACAAAAGGAACTACACAACACTACTCCGTTTGTGCTGTCCTGCCACCCTGTACACATTTTGATTTGTCGCTCAAAAGTCGCTAAAAGCTGCTGCTGTTTCAACTCTGTGGAGGGACTGGTAGGGGGACGCTTGATCTGGCACAGGCCCAAGTTCTGAAGGAGCACTGACGGGTTTGGGTGCCGAGCTCAAATATCAACACTCTTCTCCAGAATTGCAGACTCCACCTGTATGTACTGATTGAGTGTGAGGAAGATTTCAATGGATCATATTGTGTCCATCAGGAAGAACAGATATATATTTCTTTAATTGTCTTTGAACAACAAGTGTATTTGGTGGTCAAACACTTTTACTTAGTGAAACCGAAGTCAGTCTGAACTGGCAGCCATAAAACTCACGGGCCTCTGGTGTTCTCTTGGTAACAATGGTACTCCAGTCGCTCCAGTAACCATGACCCTCCCTGGAATTTTTGCAGGACACCTGGATTTCATACTCTTGGTATGGCTGAAGGTCCTGGAGTCTGAAGGACTTTATGTTCGATGCAGTGTCCCCGAGAGGTACCTAAAGGACATTAAACACATCTATTTTATTGATTTTGTCAACTAATAATTCAAAAAGACAAGAAGCAGACTGGTCGGTTGACCAGGCACTAGGGTTGCACGATATTGACAAAATGCGATATTGGTATATCGATTATGAATATTGCAATATAGATATTAATTTTGATACTTTTAAACATATGTCAAATTACAAAAGTTACGGGAAAACACATCAAAATAAATTCATAATAAATACAACACAAGGTTTATTTCAACTGACAGTCATATTGGACTGGTACAACATGAAAACATAAATAAGGACCATGTCTACAAACAGGACATGTACTGGTTGGACAGTATAACATATATAAATAAAGAGAACAGGACATGTTGTACTGGTTGGACAGTATAACATATATAAATAAAGAGAACAGGACATGTTTTACTGGTTGGACAGTATCAAATATATAAATAAAGAGAACAGGACATGTTTTACTGGTTGGACAGTATCACATATATAAATTAAGAGAACAGGACATGTTGTACTGTTGGACAGTATAAAATAAATAAATAAATATAGAGAACAGGACATGTTGTACTGGTTGGACAGTATAAAATATATAAATAAAGAGAACAGGACATGTACTGGTTGGACAGTATCAAATATATAAATAAAGAGAACAGGACATGTTGTACTGGTTGGACAGTATCAAATATATAAATAAAGAGAACAAACAGTATCAAATATATAAATAAAGAGAACAGGACATGTTGTACTGGTTGGACAGTATCAAATATATAAATAAAGAGAAGAGGACATGTTTTACTGGTTGGACAGTATCAAATATATAAATAAAGAGAACAGGACACAACTTTCGCTTCTCTGATCTGTTCCGTTTAGTTGTCTCTAGCTATTTCTTCACTTACACGGTCACTCTGTCCAAATATGCATACACGTGGTACACTCCATAGGGTTTGTCACGTAGTGGTCCCCGCGCGCTGACGTGCACTAACATGTGCAGGTGGCACGTAACCACGGTAACTGGCCAATGAAATAATGATCATTATAGCGTTTCAAGTGGACTCTAAATCGAACACAACTAAGCCACACAGCCAACAGACGGGACGCAGCCCTCCACAATATAAACTAAATATTGCAAATATTGCAACCCCTTTCGATACAATATTGTGCAACGTGATATTGAGTCGATATATCATGCACCCCTACCAGGCACACTACACCACAATACGTACCAGGCACACAAATGAAGATAAAGATTTCAGTCCTGGTTGATGTGGGGACACCTGTGGCTACTGGTGCTAATAATACAGGTCCCTGGAGGCCGCGAATGCACCCTGAGCAGCTACTCCTGCAGAAATAGAACAGCAGGCTGTTGCCCCAGCTGTGTAAGTTCTCTCTTAAGTTAGGGTTTAAAGTCCACACAAAACGATAGGTTGAAACAAGGTAGTTTGATACTAGAGTTGTGTTGACGTTGGGTTGCACCACAGCGACATAAAGTTAATCTTAGTTACACTGGCATAAAGTCCACACTAACCAGAATATTGTCACGGAAAATTATCTTTCACTTCCCGTGGCCAATCAGTGAAAGGCGCTATTCTTGGCACAGTGTTTATTATCATTATGATATTATCTTGTGCCAATTGTCTTTGAACAGTTTCTTCCACAATAGCGAAGAGGCTAACGGCTAAAAACAGCTAACCTTTGTAATGATGATCACCAAAAGAATGACAGAAATGTACCTAAACTAGGACAAAGCATTAGGATTGACTATATACAACCTTAACCTACAGCTAACGTTAGTGCAAAATAGCATTAGAGACATCGAGTGGTAAAACGTTGACTACAACATGGAGTAATATAAGGGAACGTTACCCTGTTATTGTTGGGAAGATTAAACGTTAGAACAAACACAATGATCGCCTACACTGGCAAACTGTTATAAATAGGTAAAACCTAACGTTAACCCAAATCTGCTGCCTGCAGGTCAGTAATGGTCAGAAGTCCTCTGTATCTCCACTCGTGGAAAGTATCTATCAAAATCATAATAGATACCTGAAGGGGTGTGATCCTAAATTATGCCACCTGTCAAAACGATGCACCATGACAACCGCTGTTTTACGGAGAACTTTACACCTACTAAGGGCTAGGTGTAAGATTTAATTTGTAACTTATGCCTACGTTAGAACTATTTCAGATGGTGCAACTGTTAAAATGTTTGTAGCGCGTAAACTCTGACCTAAATCAGAACTTACGTTCAAACTAGTCTAAGTTTGAACTTACACATAGCTGATAAAACCCAGTTGTTATTACATTTTAAATTAACGCCACAGACTGTGGTTTTGTGCAATTCTTTTTCTTTTAAGTAAGTGTCGGTTCAGACACCGGCGATGATTTTAAATCATCACTTTAGCACCAGTATTGAAGAAAAGAAAAAAAAAACTGATACCCAACCCTACTTATAAGAGGTAGCTTGACAGATTTTTTTTTTTTTTTTTGATTCCCTTTCCTAATCAATAGTCTAACGGGCAAAAACACATTTGTATACAGTGGAGCAGCGCAATAATCTGTTTCACTGAGCATGTTTAAAGTGGCTTTAAAGAAACAGTTACTAAGTACCATGTAGCATTTTCAATTCTATTCTTTTTGTTTTACGACCAATAAGGCAAAGAGCATGTTGACATAGCTACCCCACTGTAATACATGTTAATTGTATTGTCTGCACTTGTTGTGCTGTATGATATTGTAATAGTGTGATAAGTTTTTACTAGAGGACCACGATGTTAAAAAGAATTAAGACTTTGTTTTTATCCTGTGTGGTTTACTGTGTCTGCCTAGGTAATCACTGCTGTGCAGGGTTATGTTTTTTTTTCTTCAAATAAATCAAAGAAACACACTATGATAAATTACTGTGAGTGGTAGAATGAGAAAAACATACTTACATCAGTCCAATTTTGAGTCCCATTCTGGCGGTATCTTATTCGATAGGTTAATTTCAGACGTATTGTAGGAATAAGATGAGTCCAGTTTATCAGAAGGGAAGTGGGAAAACTGTTCTCTGAAAAGACTTTGACGTCCGAAGGAGGGTCGGTTTTCACTGCAACAAAAGACAACAAGTGGTCAAGACTATGCGAGATGGTGTTTACCGAACATCATGCCATTGATGGAAAACGTAATGCGACCATACCTTCACACACCTGGTGCACACTAGATTTTAGAGAAGGGAAAACAGCTACACTGGCCTCTGTCACATTTCAGCCGAGCCAGCATTGTGACTAAGGTGAGTACATGTTTTAGACCAGGCTATAGCAGACATAAAGATGGCAACACCGAGTGCGTTTCCATGCACAGCAGTAACCGGGGAATTTGAATAACCGGGTTCTGCCAGTTCTCCCCATATACATGAGAATGAATGGGAAGAATGACATAGTAACTCTGCCTCCAGTACAGTAGGTGGCGCTCTGCCGACACACAACTGGCTTTTTCCGGTTGACCTTTGTCAAAATTACACTGACCGGCATCTCAATTAGTAAAATGTTAACTTAATGTTTCATTAACACACTCTTGTCACAGCTTTGGAAAGCACAGTGCTCTCGCCAGACTACTGACAACTTACGTCAGCTCATTATATCTGTAACCAGTGTTGGGTGGAATTAGCAAGCTAACTTCGCTAGCGTTAGCTGACTAACGTTAACAGCGGGGGCTGCTCGGTCCCTCCACATTTTTGCCGAGACACGGCGTTGACAGCCCTGGAGATGGACAATCTGTTTAGCCATCTCCCGATGTCCGCCGCTGCCTCGGCGGGGAGTAAAACAGATGGACCGCTGATACATTTGTTTTATAGTATCATAGCAATGACTACGACTACTACGACGACGATTGGGGAGGGGCAGTTGGACACTTAACCCAACCATACTCCGTTTAAGGTGTAAACATGCAGGAATCCCCCGGTTACTGAAGGAGTTCTCTAGCTCTGTTAACCGGGTTATGAGAACTCGGATTTTACATGTTACATGGTGTTTGAGAAATCGGGGTATTACCTTAACCCAAATATAATCTTTTTCTTAAACTGCATTACTGTGCAAAGCTTTATCATATAACATTACAACATTTAACTTACCAAACCATCCGGAATCTTCTTTCAGATGCTCAGATTCTATTTTTCCCAGTTTATTGTGTGCTTCCACCCAGACCTCCAGCGTCATATAATGGGGGAAAGTGTCCCCTAACTTCACTTGGGTATTGTTTTTTTGTGTTGGCTCTTTATAGGGCTGCCCGCTGTTGACAAAAGATTATAATACTCTTTAGGGGAACATTAACAACAAGGCCTACACAACGATACAAATGGAAACTCTTTAAATTCAAAAACAATTTCACTTTTTTTTATATATATATTCCAACTTTACAACCCTTCCACTATATGCTATAAGAATGACCTTTAAACCAATGATTTGACCTAGGAAAAGGTATGACTATCACAAAAACACGAGCCCCTCTCAGACATGGAATCTTCATCTGTACGTTGATGAAGAGCAACAGTGATGGCTTAAACTAATACCAAAGAAAGGAGGCGTGTCACTTCTCTCACTGGCTGCAGCAGGGATTGTAGTTGAATGACACTTTGTCTCTGTGACTGTACTGACAACTATCGTCACAGTTTGATGATTTATGACTCATCACGTCCCTTTTTGTAGCTGGGTGTGGAGTATTGTCATAGAGAGGCAAAGTCCCTCCCCTTCCGGTGGACCTCATGGGACCTTCATTCGGAAAAAATATCAACGAGTCAATGGAGAGATAATTATTTTTTGATCCCGTTTGAATTGAGCCATGGATTACAAATATGTTCGTCAATTTAAAAGATAATCTGGGGCAGCCTCTAGCTCACCCAGTAAGAGCGTTCGCCCCATGTAGGCAGAGTCCTGCAGCGGCACAGGTTTGAATCTGACCTGCTGCCCTTTGCTGCGTGTCATCCCACATCTCTCTCCCCCTTTCATGTCTAACCACTGTCACTATACAATAAAGGGAAATGCCCCCAAAAATTATCTTTAAAGTGCTTATGCTCATTTTCAGGTTCATAGCTGTATTTTAAGGTTGTACCAGAATAGGTTTAATTCAATTCAATTTTATTTATAGTATCAAATCATAACAAGAGTTATCTCGAGACACTTTACAGATAGAGTAGGTCTAGACCACACTCTATAATTTACAAAGCCCCAACAATTCCAACAATTCCAGTAATTCCCTCAAGAGCAAGCAGTGCGACAGTGGCGAGGAAAAACTCCCTCTTGGGAAGAAACCTGGGACAGACCCAGGCTCTTGGTAGGCGGTGTCTGACGGGCCGGTTGGGGGTGTGATGAACAGTGGCGATAATAGTCACATTAATAATGGAACAGTGACTGGATGTATCGGGAAGCTAGGTTTAATTTTCAAAAAACACCATATTTTTGTTGTACTGCACAGCTCTCTCTCACTGCTGCAGATCCTCTTTTCACCTGGTCTCTGTTTTAGCTACAGAGTGAGACCTCTTTTCATCTTCTGTACTATCTTTGATTGCACTCGCACATTCGCAGTAGCTCAGATGTAGATCATGTCAGCTAGCTAACTCTAGAGGCAGTAAAAGAAAGGCTGTTTCTCCAACTTTGGTCAGTTACAAGGCAGGATTAGCTGGGAGACTTCTAAAAGAGGGCGCACATGCAGACCTGCCAACCTTGAGAAACTTTTTTGAGTAGCAACTTACGGATTTATTGTCGAAGTTCTGGTTCATGAACACAGCGGCACGCACGCTGAATAAATGTGCCATTAAATGTCAAATGAGTATACATTTTAAACCCTAGAAAATAATTATGTTCAAGTAGGCTACTTGAATTAAATAAAACATTTTATTTAAATTATCGGTCATATTTAATACAATTAATTGGATCATAATATAATCCAATCAAATTAAATATATTAAATTGCATAATGAGCCCTTTTACTTTTGGTACTTTAAGTATATTTTGATAATACTTTTGTACTATTACATAGGGAAGATGTTGAATGCAGGACTTGTAACTGACAAGTAATTTGTAACTCTACAACACTGTTTTTTCTACTTTTACTGCAATACATGATCTGAGTAAGTCTTCCACCTCTGGAAATCACCAACAACAGTCGTGCATGAACAACTGCAGCAGTGTTTAACACTGAAAACACACAGCTCAGTTCAGCGTTTCCTTGCAGCTCTGCTACAGTAGCAGATAACCTTTAACGTTACCTGCCGGTCACATCGTGTCCTCACAGTGAAGTCCTGCACGGATCAACAGATGTCAAGAGTCCGGCGGCTGCTCGCTCTGTTTGTTAAGCACACCGAGCAGATTGATGCGCTCACAGAGCCAATCTTTGCAGATGTTACCGCTCGGTGTTTGGCTAGCTAATAAGCCGTTAGCCTGTTAGCGCCGAGCGGCCAGCCAAGGTCCGACAGACACCGACACATTCCGCACATCCTCCGCTCAGTTTAACCGCTAACCCCCCGGTACCGGTCAGAAAGGCGTGTTCAATTTGTGTCTCGGTCCGGTGCGTCCAGCGATAGGCTCCGGTCAGTTTTTAATTAGCCTACATTAGTAACAGTTAATTTTGTTACGGTATGAACTTAATCCTAGGAAAGGCAAAACAATATAAGACCTTTGTAACGAAATCCAAGACTTTATAAATGCAAGTCTTTAAATCAGATTTCTCCAAAGTTGACCGGTAGGGTACATACATTAATTCATTTCACCTTTCTACATCAAATCAGTTTACCTTTGCAAGCACCGTCCTCCCTTGGGGAAACCCATACATATATGGGGGGGCGAAACCAACCAAACTAAACGGGAATGAGGGAGGAATAACACCACTGAATAACACTTGCATCGGATGCTTTCGTTTTACTATCAGTAGCCGATATCCCCGCTTGACATTAGAGGAAGGAACCCGAAGCTGTGATTGGTCGAACTCTTCTTCTTTTACATCAAGAGTGAGACCAGACGGCTACTGCCATGCTACTGCACGTCAACGAGTGAACTCAAAGCAGTCACCTGATTTTCGCGTAGTTTAAAGTGATAAATCGTATCACCGTATTTTGATGTCAAAATGCGTATCTTCTACGCAAACTGCGTACAGGTTGGCAGGTCTGAACATGTAAGTAGTTCTTTTGTAGATTATGGTGAACTTGTGTGTGTTGTAGCAGTGCTTTGCTATTGAGAACGACGTAGCATGCTAACGCTACGAGCTAACGGTTGTGGTTAGCCAGCTCATTTCGGACTGTGACGTCACAGCTCACCCGGAGACTGAAGGCAGGACACATTCACAAACCGTATCTCACTCAAAACAGCGTGGATGGATTTTTTTCAAAGTTTGTATGTGTGTGGAAGCACCAGAGACACAAAAGAACACCCCAAAAACCATAAAGTGTTTTTTTCATAATATGAGCACAAAAAAAGATAATTTTGCAACCGAAGAAAGTCGAGTTACTTCTTACTTATAATCTGTGTTTTATATATTATATATATATATATATATATATATATATATATATATATATATAAATAATTATTTATTGGTAAAAACCAAGCAAAAAACACATTCAGCACCCCTATATAGCCTGAACGGAATGTTCCTTTGTTTCATTACCACATTTTCAGACACTGCGACAATTCAACAGTCGAATCAGTCTCCTTAGATTGAATCTTCGATTAGTCGGGGTCACCCTTACAAGATGTATGTGTGAATGAATATAAATATATCCAAGACACATGCGTTGATCATGTCATGCAACAGCTTTTTTGGTCCAATTCAGCCACTGGCTGGCAGGGCAAGCAGGAATAACAATCTGGGTTATGTTACTTTTTAAAACTGCTGAATGAAGTTTTTCTTGTAAACCACCTCCACATGTGCTCTGATTGGCAGATGCTGGTCTGGCTGATTCAATCAGAATGTTTTTACACCTGTATTAAGGTGTGTGTTTTTCCTGAGCCAGATAAGATGTCCAGGTACAGATCACATGATGTTACCAGTTGTAGACAAAGTAGGGCTGGGCGATATATCGATATTAAAAATATATCGATATATTTTTAAATGAGATATGGAATTAGACCATATCGCATATATCGATATAGTTCAAATGTGATCCTTGCTCCCATAGATATATACACAGATGTCGCCTTGAGGTTCTAAACATACGTCAAAACCGCCGCCATCTTGGAACAGGGGTCCGAAGCATTCAGATCAACGCTAAAGATGCCGGACTTTTGTACTGCTTAATTATGTTCGATAGAGGAAATGAAAAGAACAAACAGCAATGAATAACATTTAACAGGTGACAATGTGTTTTATGATTATGTATGCCGCCTTCGACCAGCAACCTGAGCTCCGGCGGCAGCGGGAGGCTGAGAGCTCCGTGGCCGGCCGCAGCGCCTTCCCCCGGAAAAACACAGCTTTGCCTCGCTGCTGCGCTGGGTCCCCGCTGATCCAGATCGGACCAGCCAAAGACAGAGTGGTGATCGGTAGGATCTTACACGTAGTCCAGGACGACCTGTATGTCGATATCGGCGGAAAGTTCCACTAAGTTTGCCGGGCGGCAGGCGGACGGAGAAGCTACAGCGGGGCAGCAGAGACCGCCTGCAGCTGCAGGATCTGGAGCTCAGTGCCCGTTAAAATTACATGTAACGCATAAATACATACAGAAATAAATAGTGGAGGAATGAGCCTGGACATTTCAGTCTGTTTTAAACTTCACCTGAAGCAGAAACTCTTAGTTCAGAAGGGTGAAGTTTCCGTTTGGACTCAGATCTGTGAACCGATCATAATAAATATTCTTTGTATTAACACATTAATTAGTTTCTTTGTTTTGTAGTCGATAGTTCATCTTTTAGTTTACTTAAGTGGAAGCAGTATCAAGTGGAAGAATGGGACTATAAACCTAGGCTTACAGGCATGAGGCATTACATTTTGAACAAAGTAGATTATATTAATATCAAAAGCTTAATTGACCTTTGGAACGAATCACAAATATGGAGCTTTGATTTCAAAAAAGGTACTCCTGTTATACAGTATTTAGGTTTACATTTTATTGTTATTTGAACAGCTGAGCATTTAATCATGAACCAGGTGAAGAAACCAGTTTATTATTTATTTGATTTTGCAACTGTCTCTATGAAACTACTTGTGACATGTCATATTTGATTTTGGCTTTGACTGAACATTTGCTCTCACTTTGCGGAAAAAAATATCGGGATATATATCGTATATCGATATTCAGCCAAAATATATCGGGATATGACTTTTGGTCCATATCGCCCAGCCCTAAGACAAAGTCAGATATACTTTTATTATATATTAAACTGCAAAGATTAATTGATTAGTTGTCAACTATTAAATTAATCGCCAACTATTTTTATCATTGATTAGTCTGTTGAAAAAGTTGGAGTAATTTTTTACAAAAAAAACTAAAAATGTGAATACGTTACAGTAAACTGAATACCTATGAGTTGTGGACAAAACAAGACATTTGAGGATGTCATCTCTGGCTTTTCTGGCATTTTATAGACCAAACAACTAATTGAATATAGACCAAACAACTAATTGAATATAGACCAAACAACTAATTGAATAAGCACTACTTATATATCGCTGATATATACATATACTAACTACAATTTGAATCCACTAGGAAAGTGTTACGGAAATGTAACAATGCCTTTTCTAGTCTGATTGCTTTGGCTTTAGTCTATATCACATGTGTCAAACTCAAGGCCCGGGGGCCAAATCCAACCCCTTGCAGATTTTGATCCGGCCTGCATTTCAATTTAGGTTCACAATACATTTAGGCCCACTTAATTTTTGTCGCTTTAAGATTTTGGTGCTTTTTCAGGCCGTTTATGCTTTTTTTTCAATGCTTTAGGCTCTTTGTTTTAACGTTTTTGACGCTTTACTCAATGTTTTGCCACTTTCATGGAAGTTTTTGGCGCTTTCTGATGTTTTTGTCACTTTTTCAGACAATTTTGATGCTTTTTTAAACTTTTTTTTTGTCGCTGGCTGAGGAATTTTTATGTCGACCTTTTTTGGGTCTTTTTTACGCCCAAAATGTAAGTGAGAAGACGACAGTACATGAGACATGCAATAATAAAGTCAAAATATTTGACTTTTTCTCTTAAATAAAAGCATGTCAATAATCTACATGTCCGGCTCTTGATGTGATTCTAATTCTCCGGTGTGGCCCTCTGGGAAACTGAGTTTGACACCCCTGGTCTATATGGACGACGGTTCATTTAGGATAGTTCCAATGCCCCATAAAGTGTGGCTTTATGTGTGCCTCAGGGGCTTCTTACATGTAGAATTGCGCAGCAGTTTACAGAGTGAAGGGTGTGTCTGAAAGGGGCTGCACAGAAATGTACACATTCAAAGTCAGAAACTACAAATGATAAGCCATGACAAATGAACTCATCAAGTCCTCGAAACTAGCAGTAAAACACCTTGACATTAACAAAACATTATTTCAAGTACTTTAGCAGCTTGACTTGATATCAACATGCTGGAATGTACCAAAACAAAAAAATTTCAGAATTTTCTGATGATAAAACTTTCAAACAGACGATGCTGTGATGCAAAAACATGGAGGTGTACACTCACCTCCCTGGGAGGACTGCAGTATACAGAATATATGATGTAGGGACTGTAGCAGTCTGACGTCCTACTGTTTGCCACTCACAGCTGAAATTTGTAGAGATGTACTGTTTCTGCTGAACTGCCACACAGGACAGATTCTCAGGCTTCTCCGGAACATCTGACATTGAGACAAACAACACACACAGATCTTATTAGGGCCCAAGCACGAAGAGCACTGAAAGTGTGAAGAACCTTATTGTTTTTGTGGATATCATTTTTCTGCTGGGCAATCAGACATTTGAGGGGCTTAGAATGCTCGGCAACTCACTAAAAATCGGAGTTTATCAACAAATAGACGGGGTGAGTGGACTTACTGGAGCGTTATGGCATATGGCAGGCAGAGAGCATTTATATATGCATCTCTGTCCTGTTCTTCACATCAGTGAGGCTTTCTTCTCTCGTTTCAATGAAGGGAATACATGACGCAGTGACGGGAACTATCCATCACCTCCCGCGCGCAGATTCTCAACGTCCCGGCTGTTGCCCGGTCTTTGAGACACAGCTGTTGTCGGTTTGTTTTGTTTTTTTATCACTACACGCGGTTCACAAAACATGGTTAGTTAGCGTAGTTAACACTACACACAGTGAAATTACGTGTCCTGTTTTTATTTCACACATACTACGTGCTTGAGTCAGCGCTGTTTTGGAGAAGAGTTGTCAGGTGAAGTGGAAGAGAGCGTGTCACGGAGGAAATGGGAGCAATGCGAGTAAAAGTTATAGCACTTTAAATAGTTTAGCCAGCGGTGGTTGTTTGCTGCCACCAGCTTCTTTTGAAACAAAGATTTTCTTGGTCCTGCGGAGGCTCCACGCAGAGCTTTCCCCGTAGCATACAAGTAGCCTGATGTTTATACTTCTCCGCTTTTTTAATAGTTATTTTGAAAAGCTGGTTATTTATTAATGATATATTATTATTTAAATTTAATATTTAGTGTAGTAACCCTACAGTAATCCAATCTGCCCAAATTTCCATTGCTGGATACAAGTCCAGGCCTGAAGACATCTACCTGCCCATATTGAGTCACTGAATCTCATGTTCTCTTATTTGCTAGCTCCTCGGTTGAACCGGAAGTTGTTCTGGCCCTCCTTTGTTAAGGCCGTCTCAAAGCTCTTGTTCCTGCCCCGAGGATAGAGGATGGATCTCTGAGGAGCTATGAGTGAGGATGGATCGCTGAGGAGCTTTGAGTGAGGATGGAGGATGGATCTCTGGGGAGCTATGAGTGAGGATGGATCGCTGAGGAGCTATGAGTGAGGATGGATCTCTGAGGAGCTATGAGTGAGGATGGTTCGCTGAGGAGCTATGAGTGAGGATGGAGGATGGATCTCTGGGGAGCTATGAGTGAGGATGGATCTCTGAGGAGCTATGAGTGAGGATGGATCGCTGAGGAGCTATGAGTGAGGATGGATCTCTGGGGAGCTATGAGTGAGGATGGATCGCTGAGGAGCTATGAGTGAGGATGGATCTCTGGGGAGGCATGAGTGAGGATGGATCTCTGAGGAGCTATGAGTGAGGATGGATCTCTGAGGAGCTATGAGTGAGGATGGATCGCTGAGGAGCTATGAGTGAGGATGGATCTCTGAGGAGCTATGAGCAAGGATACAAAGAGCTGCCTTCCCAGAAGCAGTGCAGCTGAAAACCGTTGCTAACTCCATCCATACAGCCGACAAATTTACGAGTTGCTTCATCCCTCTAAAGGCTCATGTTCTCTTATTTGATAGCTCCTCGGTTGAACCGGAAGTTGTTCTGGCCCTCCTTTGTTAAGGCCGTCTCAAAGCTCTTGTTCCTGCCCCGAGGATAGAGGATGGATCTCTGAGGAGCTATGAGTGAGGATGGATCGCTGAGGAGCTATGAGTGAGGATGGATCTCTGAGGAGCTATGAGTGAGGATGGATCGCTGAGGAGCTATAAGTGAGGATGGAGGATGGATCTCTGGGGAGCTATGAGTGAGGATGGATCGCTGAGGAGCTATGAGTGAGGATGGAGGATGGATCTCTGGGGAGCTATGAGTGAGGATGGATCTCTGAGGAGCTATGAGTGAGGATGGATCGCTGAGGAGCTATGAGTGAGGATGGAGGATGGATCTCTGGGGAGCTATGAGTGAGGATGGATCGCTGAGGAGCAATGAGTGAGGATGGATCTCTGAGGAGCTATGAGCAAGGATACAAAGAGCTGCCTTCCCAGAAGCAGTGCAGCTGAAAACCGTTGCTAACTCCGACCATACAGCCGACAAATTTACGAGTTGCTTCATCCCTCTAAAGGCGGTTACACACCAACCAGACGGCCAACCGTCGGCAGAAAAGCCAGTCGGACTGATCAATCTCTCAGAGTTGGTCCAAAAAGTTCCTCAGAACACACAGAAGAGACTAGACATAATACGTCTCCATAACAGCAGGCGGCACTAATCTGTAGTGTTGCCCAAAAAATGAAAACCGGCAGCTGATTGGACGAAAGTTATTGGGTTCGTTTTCTCCGGAAGTTTCAAAGCCAGACTGTCATGGCGGCTCGTTCAGAATACGATCTCATATTGTACTAAAATAGTTCACTGAAACATGTTTCTGAAAACATTTGAAGAGAGAAATAGACCGTGCAGTTGCTGAATCTGTCTTCATTTCAGATTGACAAAGGTCAGTTTAAAAGATATTCATCAGATTTTGAGAGACTCTAGTCACGCTCATTCCGCTCCCGATTTCCGGGTGAGTCCCGACTGCCCTGCCGCCGACTGAACATGTCAGGTCGGCCAAAACAAACGGCAACGGCCCCCCCCCAGACGGACGACGACACGGAACACACCGAACAGACTTGAGTCACTAAGCCAGACTGTCCGACGGCAGATTATCGGCCCGGTGTGTAGCTGCCTTAAAACACATTTCCTAGTTTCCTCTTTCCTTGTACAATTTCCTCAGGTCTCTCCTATGCTTCCTTGGTGGGACAGTCAAATACGCGAAGAAGGGAAGCAAGTGGAGGAACCGGGATGCAATTTAAAGCCTCTGAACACCCACACAGGTTATTCTGGCTGATTAGACTCTGTTCAAGTTGAAGGTGGACCGGAGCTTTGATGGGAACTTATTAGGTCATAAGTTCTTTATACCAATAGGGTTGTTAAAGGTGTCATTTGTCCCGCCTAACACGTGCAACAACACTCAGGAAGATGTCAATCACTCAGTCTAACCACACCCACACAGTCCAGGTCCAATCAGCCACATTAACTATAAACACCTGTGTGGGTGTTCAGGGCCTTTAAAGAACCCGGGGTGCAGCCATAGTCATAGCGCCGCCAACAACACGAAGCCGCCCTATGCAACAAAGATCTTCCGATTTACAGGAAGTTAACATGTTGTGGTCCACACATGATGTACAGCAACATGACGTACAATCAGTACGGTCGCTTGCTAGGGCTGCACGATATGAGGAAAATATGAGATATCGATAACGTTTTTGAATTACTTGCGATAAATAAACAGATATTAAAGTGTACTCATTTCTGAATTTCAGCTGCTTTCAGCATTCTGCTAAAATACAACAAATTGCTTGTTGAATAAAAAAAAAAAAAAAGGAAAAAATAGGCACCACTAAAAAAAGTGACATTTTAAAGTGCATTTTCATAGTGATAATTTCTTTCAACTAACAAAAAATTAGGTGTGAATCTTTACTGATCTCCCGATTCAATTACGATTATGTCAGCGATTCAATTCGATATCTCGATGCGTCAAATACATTTTTCTATTAAAGCCATGTAGGATATTTATTTCATAGCTTTTGAAGCTTCAAAAACAAAAAACATTCTGCAGTGCTCTAATACTACTACTAAATAAATTGGATACATAAAAATATACAGCACTGAGCACATGGCACTTCCTGAATGTGCAAAACATAACAGAATATGTAAACAGAAATGTTGTTAGGTCTACAATAAATTGTAAACAGAAATAATCAATTATGAGCCTGCTGATTATCGATGCAGCATCGTCCATGTCCACGATTCGATGCATTGATTATTTGATTAATTTCAACACTTCTACAAAAAATTTGTCTTTCGCGATATGTTGCAGCCTTTGTGATGTGTATATTGCACCAGTTGATATTGCGAGGACTAAAAAAAAAATATATATATATATATATATATATATATATATATATATATATATATATATATATATATATTGTGCAGCCCAATCACTAACGCC
Organism: Perca flavescens; assembly: GCF_004354835.1. Lineage (NCBI taxonomy): Eukaryota > Metazoa > Chordata > Actinopteri > Perciformes > Percidae > Perca > Perca flavescens. The sequence goes on from NC_041346.1 coordinate 1,704,639, forward strand.
GCATGGTGGACAGAGGATGTTAGAAAATGTGCAATACGTTATTATGTCTAATCAGGTAAGCGCATTTGTGGTGTACTCCGTAACACCAGTGTTGTCACGAGTTTATTAACTGTTGGAAAATGTTCTTCATCGTGGCAACCCTTCTAGTGAGCCCCCAGAGGTTGTGTGCAAAAGCACTGAAAAAGTGAGTTGTTCATGATAAGTCCCATTTAAATGCACGTGGTTCAAAGCAAACAAAAAAAAACACTTACAGCCTTTTTTAAGGTCGATCCCATGAATTAATTTGCCTTCGTTGTGGATGAAAAAGAGGGTGTTTTTCTTTTTGCATTTACACATTAACCATTCAGTCTTTTCACTGGTGATGGGGACAGTGACATTGAGAGCTGATCCGTTGATCTTGGTGTACTGTTCTTTGGGTACAGTTGTCCCGGCAAGAGTCCAGTAAAGGTCATCTGCTGTAACTTCCGACGTGTTGATGATCACGCAGGTAGCCGTGAAGTTGGTCCCCATCTCTAGCACTGGAGACTGCGGGACTACCATCAAATAGTAGTCGGCTTCTGAAGATCAACAAAACAAGAAACTTCAATTTTCAGAATCAAACTCAACCTAGTGGCACAACTGTAAACTTTGTTTGTTGTTATATGCGACCGATTACAGCACAACATAGCACAATTTGACCTCTGCTAGGGCTGGGCAACATATCGATATTATATTGATATTGTGATACAGTGTTTCATTTAGGATTTTTTTGTTAGCAGTGGGGGCAGGTCCAAACAACGAAATCACCAGTTAACTTAATTTAAATTTGCAAGACCAGGCTTAAATGAACTGACAACAGAAGTTATACGACTTACAGTTCTCAAGTACGTACACACACCATCTCAACTGGCTAGTTATCATTGTGTGTCCGCGCTATTCACCGACATGCACTCCAACAATGCAGCCCTATTTCGGATACCGTGGGGGGCAGAAATGTCATGGTGCCATGGTCAAATCAACATAGAGGAAACAATGCAATATGAGACTAGATATCCTCTTAGATTTCAGGGTTTTCCCAGCCATGATAAGGTTTGGGCGTAGCACCCAAGCAGTTTTGGGCAGCACCTGTTAGCCAAATGAATGTGACTAAATTACTTTTTAAAATCTAATAATTGCAGTTTGTCCACAGTTTGTCTTAAGAAGTTTTGTCTTTAAGCTTTTTGAGTGTTATTTATATATGATTTACTCTAGCTTTTCCAACATTTTAGACACAGATATGGTGATAAGGGTCCAAAATTATATGAAAAACGACCAAAAAGAGACACACATGACTACAAAGAGATGCAAAAACCCACAGAGAGACAAAGAGACACAAAATAGCTTTTTTTTTTATTGAAAAAACATTAAACACGTCACATATCGTAATATCGTGACATAAGTGTTGCCCTTTTCCTGGTTTTAAAGTCTGTGTGTAAAGTGATGTCATTTTCTAAACTTACCAGACTGTTATATTATTTGCCTTTACCCACTTAGTCATTATATCCACATTACCTATCATTATTTATCACAAATCTCATTGCGTAAATATTTTGGGAATATAGTGAACACTACAATATCGTCGCAATATCGACATTGAGGTATTTGGTCAAAAAAATATTGTGATTGTGAAGTGTTGCTATCTTCGTATAATATATATTACGAGGAGACAGTAGATTGTCTTTAGCTCGACTTTATTCCCACATGTCATAACTTAACACACGTGAAACTGTTAATTTGACTTCCTGTATTATCGTCTGTATGCGTGAGTACTGACGTATGCTCAATCACAGATCGTAACAGGTTTACGTGACAGAGATATTTGATTTTATTCTTGTCGTCCAGCAGTAACCTCTTCTTTAAACCCATTCTAAGCAATAGGAGCAGTGGGCTGCTATCAAGCGCCCAGGGAGCAGCTTCTGTCCTGTGTCAGCGAGCTTGCATACAGTATGTACAATACAAGAGCCCCTTTAATTGAAGCATCTAAATGGAATGCAGCCATTACTCATGTTATTAGTACCACCTGTGTTTTCCTGCTGTGACAAGTAAAAATGACCGTGGGAAAGATTTACTGCACACATCGTTGTGAAAGTGTTAAATGTGTAAAAAGGGTACTGACCAACTCTGGCAGGTAGAGCAGAGCCAAGGCAAGCTAACGCCAACAGCTGGAGCACTCTGGCACACACCATGATGACGACGAACTAGGAACATAAAAAGAACAACAGAATGTAAAACTGGAAAGGTTAGTTCTATCTAATACATTAACGTTGCAAATTACAAACAGGTTTCAAAATTAGCACCATTAGCCAGCTAAATGCTCGTAAATCTATCGAGTGGCTGGTAACATTTTTACATTCACTAGCCATTTGGCTGGTAGACAAAAAAGTTAATTTTGAACCCAGCTTACAAACTGTTATAAAATGTAACGTTAGTCTTAGTTACAAGTAGTGGCGTGACGGCGACGCCGAGATTAGTTTAACGTTGCAGGTTGTTTATCTGATCCGACCATCTTACCATCTCATGTGTCCCCGGTCCGTACGTTAAAACTTGTGCTAGGATACTAAGGTTAAAGCTAGGTAAGACTGTATCACGGTGTTAGCCAATAGTGGCTAACGTAGCGTTGTTAAAAAAGAAGACGGTGGTAGCGTGTGGCTAACAACGCCCGGAGTGTTGCGTATTCAATATTTAGCTAGCATTGAGAGCACGCATTGCCATCCCTGATAACGCCATATTATTTCCGCCTCAAAAGCAAGAGGTCTTTACTTACCTAACTGGCTTCAATGCTGGTCCCTGTGTAATCTCTGTTAGATTAATACCATATTTAAGTATTGCTAAAACCTAGCTAACAATCTCTAAAACAAGAATTTCAGCTGGCACCTGTGTCGCGTCCGTGCCACTCAATGGTGCCACCGCTGGTTCTAGGGTAGGACCACCCACTTTCCGTCATGTAGTTAGAGAAAACCTATGTCGCAACATTTTGTTCTTTGGTGATTTGTCAGATAAATTGTCTGTCAAACATTCCTGACGAATCGGGGTTTCCGGTGGCTGTCTCGGACGTGCACGTCCCTCACTGTTGTTTTCCAGTATGTCTCCGCCCCCTCTCGTTCACAAAGCACGTGCACGTGCCTATAAAGGTTCGGGAACCCCTTGACTTCTCAAAACGGGACCACACGTAACCGGGACGGGGAGCTTCGTACTGTGGTCGCTTTACCTTTCAAAATCAGACAGTTGATGTTTTGAAAAGAGTTTAATGTCCAAAATTAGATTATTGACAGTAATAGGCTGCATAATATGCGCCACTGCCAACTAAGCAAGAAGTGCTTTTTATAGGCTATTTATTCTCAAATGGTAGGCAGTAAAAACGTTCAAAAAATTACATTACAAACCATAAGGAAAAAGAAAGAATTGGCAAAATCCCAAATGGCATAGAACAATATTTTATCACAATTTCAGAAAAACGCCTCCCTGTTGGTAGACATATTTCTCATCTTTATAAAAGATTGTTAACAGACATGGTTGGAAACACTTACAATATTAAGGAAACGTGGGAAATAGAAGCTAATACAGTAATAGATGATGTGTTATAGGATAAACTCTGTTATAGGTGCCATAAGGGAATTAATAGTCAACAGTGGAAGGAGTTTGACTGGAAAATTAAAATACGTTATTTTCATACTCCTCTGGTTATTTCAAATTTTGTAAAAGACCCCTCTGCAGCTTTATGCTGGAGACAATGTGGTAAAACAGGTGACCATACACATATATTTTGGGACTGTCCAGTAATCCTTGCATATTGGAAAAATATTAAAGAAGAGATGGAGAAAATTGTAAAAAGAGAAGTTCCCTCAAATGTACGGTTTTTCTTGCTGGGTGTTATATCAGTTGATGTTTTCAATGCTGACCAAAGATATATTTTACATGTATTACTACTAATTGCCAAAAAAAAAACATTACTGCTAATTGGAAGTCTGTGGAATCACCAACTGTAACTGAATGGAAACGGAGACTAAAACAGATCTATATGATGGAAAAAATGACTGCATCATTACAATTGAAATCTGTCCTTTTTTTTTTTTTTTTTTTTGTATACATTATATATTTTATATCATTATATGGCTGTATATTATTGTATCATGTTTGTTGAGATGTGAACATTATTCATTTTAGGTGCAGCAATATATATACAGAATATCTTTATTTATTATTATTATTTTTCTCTGTATTACTCCTGTTATTTTATCACTTGTCTCAGATAATGTTCTTTTTGGTTTGTTCTGTGAAAAATATAAATAAAAAGTTCTAAAAAAAAACGTTCAACAAAACATAGGCTAGAATGATGTACGGAAGAGGATTAGGGCCACATCAAAAACCATTTACACTGGAATAATCAATTTGTTACATTCTAAACTTCAATCTGTCAACTGCTGAAACAATGTATTTAAGTGGTTTTATAAAATATGTACAGGTTGCAAAATTGATTTTAATACAGTCTCTCCACTGTTACAACCGTCCCAGTGTACAGGGACGGTTGTAACATGTCTAAAATATACATAATGAATCAATCATATACTCAAAATGGAAAATATTATTTATCAGTCATGTTATTGTGACTATTTATTTCATGTTTTAAAGTAATGATTACCTTTTTTTCATACTACATGACAAAAAAAGAGGTGAAGCCATCAAATTATAATGCAAGAAAATGATTTAATGGGTAGAACACCTCAAAAAAGTTTAAACATGAACTCAAACATTCTCAACAACAGAGAGAGAGGGGGTGGGGGGCTTGGTAGGCTTAGGCCGAGTCACATTAATTATATTAAATTAAATATTTAATTTGCACATTAAAGGGAAACTATGCCGTTTTTTTTTTAGCTTAATTTACCTTAACTTCAAGGGGAAATCCGGGGTTAAATGGGTTTTAGATATGTTAAGTATGACCCTCAACCACAAGATTGAGGGATTTCCCCGTTAACAGCTTCGCCGTCTCGCTCCCCACCCTAGCATCTGTGAGCGGAAAAACCAGCCACGCAACTTTGGGCTGGCAAGAAAACAGCAAAGAAATTGCCAAAACTGCATAGTTTCCCTTTAATATTAATATCTGCAGCTCTATCCCTAACCCTTCACTAGTTTTTAAAATATAAATGACACATTTATTACGGTTGTAACGTCCAACCATGTTTTCATCCAAGGGGATAAGTTACCAAGCCATCACCTCCCGTTAGGGAGCATCCCATTGACTCCCATTCATTTTGACATCACTTTGACATCCAGGAGCCAGTTGAGGTGGTTCGGGCATCCTTACCAGATGCCCGAACCACCTCAACTGGCTCCTTTCGACGCGAAGGAGCAGCGGCTCTACTCCGAGCTCCTCACGGATGACTGAGCTTCTCACCCTATCTCTAAGGGAGACGCCAGCCACCCTCCTGAGGAAACCCATTTCGGCCGCTTGTACCCTGTATCTCGTTCTTTCGGTCATGACCCAGCCTTCATGACCATAGGTGAGGGTAGGAACGAAAACTGACCGGTAGATCGAGAGCTTTGCCTTCTGGCTCAGCTCTCTTTTCGTCACAACGGTGCGATAGATTGAATGTAATACCGCACCCGCTGCGCCGATTCTCCGACCAATCTCCCGCTCCATTGTCCCCTCACTCGGGGACAAAACCCCAAGGTACTTGAACAACTTCACTTGGGGTAAGGACTCATTCCCTACCCGGAGAAGGCATTCCATCGGTTTCCTGCTGAGAACCATGGCCTCCGATTTAGAGGTGCTGATCCTCATCCCAACCGCTTCACACTCGGCTGCGAACCGATCCAGTGAGTGCTGAAGGTTACAGGCCGATGATGCCATCAGGACCACATCATCTGCAAAGAGCAGCGATGAGATCCCCAGCCCACCAAACTGCAACCCCTCCCCACCCCGACTACGCCTCGATATCCTGTCCATAAATATTACAAACAGGATTGGTGACAAAGCGCAGCGCTGGCGGAGGCCAACCCTCACCTGAAACGAGTCCGACTTACTGCCGAGAACCCGGACACAGCTCTCACTTTGGTTGTACAGAGATTGGATGGCCCTGAGTATATACCCCCTCACCCCATACTCCCGCAGCACCTCCCACAGTATCTCCCGGGGGACCCGGTGATACGCCTTCTCCAAATCCACAAAACACATGTAGACCGGTTGGGCATACTCCCAGGCTCCCTCCAGGATCCTTGCGAGAGTGAAGAGCTGGTCCGTTGTTCCACGACCAGGACGGAATCCGCATTGTTCCTCCTCAACCCGAGGTTCGACTATCGGCCGAACCCTCCTTTCCAGCACCTTGGAGTAGACTTTACCAGGGAGGCTGAGAAGTGTGATACCCCTGTAATTGGCACACACCCTCTGGTCCCCCTTTTTAAAAAGGGGAACCACCACCCCAGTCTGCCACTCCTTTGGCACCGTCCCAGACTTCCACGCAATGTTGAAGAGGCGTGTCAACCAGGATAGCCCCTCCACACCCAGAGCCTTGAGCATTTCTCAGTGACTTCCGCCTGGGAAATCGACGACAATCCCCAGTTATCCTCCAGCTCTGCCTCTAACATAGAGGGCGTATTAGTCGGATTCAGGAGTTCCTCAAAGTGCTCCATCCACCACAGCTCTGGACAGACCTGGTAAGCCCAAACGTGTAGTGCGGGTAAATTGGGAACGTCTGGAGGAGGCCCCTGTCCGACAGACTTTCAACTCACACCTCCGGCGGAGCTTTTCGTGCATCCCTGTGGAGGCTGGGGGCATTGAACCCGAGTGGACAATGTTCAAAGTTTCCATTGCTGAAGCTGCGGCGAGGAGCTGTGGTCTTAGGGTCTTAGGTGCCTCAGGGGGCGGTAACCCACGAACACCGTGGTGGACACCGGTGGTCAGGGAAGCCGTCCGACTGAAGAAGGAATCTTTCCGGGATATGTTATCCCTATGGAAAAACAAGGTAGAGATGGAGTGACCCTGCCCCTGCCCACAGCACAGAAGTCCAACAACAAACAACCACTCTGGTTTAGATCAGGGAGGCCGTTCCTCCCAATCACGCCTCTCCAGGTGTCTCCATCATTGCCCACGTGTGCGTTGAAGTCCCCCAGCAGAACAATGGAGTCCCCCACTGGCGCCCCATGCAGGACTCTACTCAAGGTCACCAAGAAGGCCGAATACTCCGAACTCCTGTTTGGTGCATATGCACAAACAACAGTCAGTTTTCCCCCCCACAACCCGCAGGCGTAGGGAGGCGACCCTCTCGTCCACCGGGGTAAACTCCAACGTAGCGGCGCTCAGCCGGGGGCTTGTGAGTATCCCCACACCCACCCGGCGCCTCACACCCTGGGCAACTCCGGAGAAGAAAAGAGTCCAACCCCTATCCAGGAGTACGGTTCCAGAACCGAGACTGTGCGTACAGGTAAGCCCCACCAGATCTAACTGGTAGCGCTCCACCTCCCGCACCAGTTCCGGCTCTTTCCCCCACAGAGAGGTGACGTTCCACGTCCCCAGAGCCAGCGTCTGCTGCCCGGGTCTGGTCCGTCGAGGCCCCTGACCTTCACTGCCACCCATGTGGCAGCGCACCCGACCCCAGTGGTTCCTCCCACAGATGGTGGGCCCATGGGCTGGAGAGATGGGAGCCACGTAGCTTGTTCGGGCTGTGCCCGGCCGGGCTCCGTGGCAAACCCGGCCACCAGGCACTCGCCGACGAGCCCGCCGTCTGGGCCTGGCTCCAGACGGGGGCCCCGGGCTTTCTCCGGGCAGGGTCACTCCATCTCTACCTTGTTTTTCCATAGGGTTTTTGAACCATTCTTTGTCTGGCCCCTCACCTGAGACCACTTTGCCTTGGGAGACCCTACCAGGAGCACAAAGCTCCAGACAACACAGCCCTCAGGTTCACAGAGACACACAAACCTCTCCACCACGATAAGGTGATGGTTCACGGAGAATTAGAACCTAAACATCATAAACACGTACTTTCAGTGCAATGTTATTATAGTGTAAGGTAGAAACAAATTGTTTGAAGTACATTTCATCTGTACTTTTATCCCCATTTTGTTATACTTAAGCATGAATGTTGCTATTACACTACAAGTGTATTATATTACAATTCAGTTCAAGTGCATTACATCAACAGATTATAAGTTGCATTTCAGAAAAGGATCTTTATTATTGACACAAAAATAAAACACAAAAGCAGATATTGGCAAAAGCAGGACCCTTGAACAGTAAAGGCAGCGTCAAGAAAAAAAAAAAAAAAAAAAAGAAAGAATATGAGCGATATCCGCTGTGCTCGGACATACGCCGCTGTGGACGATGTCTTCCAGTTCTAGTGTTAAAAATTCCTTAGAAATAAAAGTTTATTGATCTTTGAAAAAGTGTACCTGCATTATTATGTCATTATCATTATATTAGATGAAAATGGTCTCAGGACGACAAGATTATGGTTTATCACAATAATTTCTGTGACAATTTATCGTCCAGCAAAACTTGTTATCGTGACAGGCCTACTCTCTTTATACTGGACCAATGTCGAAGATCGTTGTTCCCTTCAGTAACAACAACAGAGGAACATAGGGTCCAAGTTGAAAAACCCGAAGTTACCCTTTAAATTGTGCACTCTGTTTTCAAAATAGTTTTTCAAATGACAAATTTTTTTAACCCTGTGTTAAAAAATTCCATCTGGTATAGCAGTACCAAAGATGCCTGTTGGTCTTTAATGAAGGAGTCTGTTTTCTAGAGAGAAAACTTTTGCTTGGTTTGCAAAAGGTTATTTCCATGCAGCTCCATGCAAATCCTGTCCAGTTAATTCAAACAAAAAAAACTAGTCCAAAGAGTACAGCCATACCAACGATGCCTTTAGGGACAACTTAGCTGTTTGGTTGACGGCGCAGTCTCTCTGGCCCTTTCACTGGAAGAGCCTGTTTTTTAGAGCAAGCGCTTTGTTGGTAAGTTTCCCTCCATCAAGTTCCATGCAAATCTTTTGGATCGAAGGCGAGAAGCAGCTGAATTTGAGGGCATACTGTACATTAGTCCAAACAGCGTAGCAACAGGTAATGCTACATTATAAAGATCTTGCAACATCTTGATGCCTTCAAAGACAATACCAATGTCCCCTGGTTCATCACTTGAAGCATGTTCTTTAAGAACATAAATCCCAACACTGGTTTCTTCAGTGGCCTCGTTGATGGCGTCTTCATCCATGCCCTATTAAAAAAAAAAAAAAAAGGCAGTCAATAAGACCAATCGAGAAACAAATACACAAGTATTAAATCATAAGGGAGTAGTAAGTAGGGCTAACGATTTTAGAAAATAATCTAATTGTGATTTTTTGCCACAAATATTGTGATTGCAATTTAATATGCAATAATTTTTTAAGCTCTTTGTCTTCTGTATTATTCAACAAAGACAAGTAATACATCCTTGTATAGTATGAACAACACAAGATTAGATAGATTAAGATTATTTCCTGGAGGCCAGGTCTGGATGTGATGATGAAATTAGGTGATGCATGATTTTATATGAATGACATCTTTTATTTAACTACTTCAATCACAGTAGTATATTGAGCACTGACCAAGCCTGGTGTAAACATTCATATGAAAGTCAGAAACAAATCACACAAACTAAAGTGCAGATTGCAAAAATATGTGGCCATATGTATTTACCACACTTAGTAGTACTTAGATTATTTAATTATTATTAACTGTAATAAACATAAATAAACATGTGGATTGCATTTTTTTTTGAACACACTACACTTTGAAGTCAACTGGTGTACACTGTCATATGGGTACATATTTCTCTAAGAATATTACAACATGGTTAGTACAAAGGTACTAGCCTTGCTGTCAACTCCAAACACGTAGGAAAGAGATTGACAGTAAAGACAAAGAAAGATACAAATATGAAGATAAGTAAGAAAATAAATAGAGGAAAGGTTAAAACTGAGACAAAAAGATGAATATAGTAGGAGAAAGATGAAAAATAAGTAGACGTTCTTGCCAATAAATTGTGGTATGTAAAATATAACCTATAACATTACATAACCTTTCCACAATTCTAAAATCTTAATGTTTTTCAAAAAAAGAAATAACACTAAACAACCAGTTTTTGTTTTAATGTTTCTGATACTGTTAAAGTTTAAATTGGCGATATCTGTGAGAGTAGGTCCATTTTCATTTGTAAACAATTGAGAAACAAATAAATGTTTCCATCTGTAACTTTCAATTATTTTAGGAAATATACAAAGAAAAAACAAATATGACAACACTTACCACTATAAAGCCTTTGATTGTGTATGCTGTTCAAATAGGATCCTATGAAAGAAAACATTTAGAATCAGTGAGGTGAACCAAGCACATTGACTCAATAATTAAAAGACCACACAAAATAAAGCACACAACAAAGACACAAAGGTGGGCTAAAAATCCAGTTTGAGTCCAACCTTAAAAACGCTGCTTCATTTTTATGAAAACTTAATGATTTATGGAGGGCTTCTTTAGTGTGCAGGAGTGGAGAGAGATTTAGGAAAATGACATGGTAAAAAAAAAAAAAAAAAAATTCCCATACACTGTGCTAACGTTAGTTGCCCCGATACATTTTCATGTCAGCAGCACCTTCCCGCATATAACCGACACACACACACACACACACACACACACACACACACACACACACACACACACACACACACACACACACACACACACACACACACACACACACACACACACACACACACACACACACACACACACACACACACACACACACACACACACACTCTGTAACTGAATAACCGACAACTTTAGCTACAACACTCGTTCGTTCTTACCCGACGTTACATTGAACTTGTAAGCCTGTGGTCTTAGCTAGCTAACCTTAGCTATTAGCAAACCAACATATAACGTTATGCCCAAACAACTCGACGGACCTTTTTTTTGTTACATAAAACGTAACAAAAAAACCGTTACAACAGCATCAATGTAATCTAAATGTTGCAAACTAAACCCGACCACTTAACACTCATTCTTATGAGGCTGACTGGCTCCTCTTCACCGGCTGCCATTAACATTACGTAAGCTACATTGAAATACCGTTGTTAGGCGCAGGACCGTCAGTGGGAGAAACACAATTATTAATGCTAAACTGAGTAGTTACTAGTTAGTGATGGTTTTAGCTAACTTAGTTACAAGGAAACCAATATATTTATAGAATGCACAAACAAGTGAACGGACTTTTGTAACCGTTACATGCAGTACAAAAACATTATGAACATGAACAAAATCATTTTGATTGATGTTAACTTACTTTTTTGTGAAGAAGACAACACATGGCTGCTGTAGAATTAATCCTGCTCGCAGCCAACACATACTCAACATTCTTCTTCACATTCTTCTTGTTTGGGCGATGTCCTTGTTGAAACAGTTTGCCTGTGTTGGCAGCATAGACAGTATATAAACGGTTGGTTTCCGGGAAGTGCCACCTACACTTCCTGGCGCCATTTGATTCAAATATACCATTTCCGGTAGTGACCAAACTTAATTCTATCATTTAAAATGTTTAATTCAATCAATTTCAATCAACGCAAAAGGAATCTATACAAAAACACCTGAAGTCTACAAGATTGAACCATGTTCTTGAAAGGAATATAAATGAATTGCGTAGCCTATTCTAAATTCATTTTTGTAAATTCAAAGACCTGCTATTTCCCATTTTTTCATATTTGATATGCTAATAAAAGTACACTTATATTTAGTGCACTTTGTTTACAGTGTACTAAGATTACACTACTGATGAAGTGAAATTAGTGTACACTTTCAAAATTTATACTAACTGTATTAAAAATAAGTGTACTTACTATAAGTGTACACTAAGTTACTACTATACATTTTTGTATTTTAACATATTTTATGCAAGTACTCTGATATGCCACTAAAAATACACTTATTTTAGAGTGTACTGTATAAAGTGTACAGAAGTCACACTTCTAATGAAGTGAGATCATAGTACACTTTAAAAAAGTATACTAACAATTAATTTCCCAAAAAATATACTTCCCATAAGTACACTGAATTGCCACTCTAAGTATGTCAAATTTAATACACTTAAAAAAAATAAACTTCTATACAATTTAAAATACATTAACAAAAAAGTACACTTTCAAAAAGTACATTTAAAAAATAATTTGATTACTGGTAAATTAGTATACTTACTTTTTGGACTCTGAAGTTGAACTTAATTACATCTATTTTGAAGTATACTTTTAAAAAGTACATTAAATACTCTTTAAATAAAGCACAACAAGTAGAAGCATACTTGTTTTATACTTCATGTACTTCATTCATATTTCTAATACACTAAAGTATACTACTTTTTTACCTGGGCAGTAATATTAGGATATACTTATGATTAAATAGGCTATGATACACTAGCCTATATTGGAATATACACATTTACTCTTGCAGCACTCTTCTCCCACGCAAATTCTCTCTCTTTTGCAGAAGCCGCTGTGTTGCTTTTTTTAACTCGCTGTATGTGCAATGAGTATTTCCGCCGACCTACAAGGTTGTTACCACACCGTAAAAAATGTGACCAATGGTTACTTAAAAAATTGATGGCAACAAAGTGACACGTAATATAATTGAATAGATTTTAAGTTCTACAACTTTGATTAAAAAGTATTGAATAAATTAACTAAATTTAAACAAAACAAATGAGTACCTGTTCATAAAAGCAACACCTAAAATGTGTTGGATTTAGTAATAGCATACAAAATGATAAGTTATATAGCCAAACATTTTTTAGTAAATCCAAATCAGTTTCACAAAGAAAACTGATTGGTGTTTAATAAGTATCTGACCAAAAGTAATTTAGATTTACTAAATATCTAGGAGAAATTGCTTTAGATTTACTAAATATCTAGGAGGCATTGCTTTAGATTTACTAAATATCTGGGAGAAATTAATTTAGATTCACTAAATATCTGGGAGAAATTAATTTAGATTCACTAAATATCTGGGAGAAATTAATTTAGATTTTCTAAATATCTGGGTAAAAATAATTTGTATTCACTAACATAAAATAAATTATACTAACTAATATTTTAGCACATTTTTGCCTAATTCAACACATTTACACTTTACGTTTCTTATTTATCCGTACCTAAGTGAATTGTTTACATTGAAGTTTTAGTTTGTATCACATTAATTTAAATCTATTCAATTATATTGAATGTCACTTTGTTGCCATCATTTTTCTATGTATAATACACTCAATATCATGCCTTCTTGGTACCACAGGTAACTTAAATTGGGTAAATAAATCATCATGCATAATAAGAACAGCAGGCAAACATTTATTTGTCCATTTTTTTTCTAAACATTTTTATAGGTTTGTTTAGTGCAAAATGCCAAAATACAACAATAAAACATAGAGAGAGGCTATAAGACAAAAAATAAAAAAAAAAGGCAGAAACCATGAATGTGTACAGTATTAGGGGACCACTAAGGTCTATATAAAAGAGACTTCAGATACAGTATTAGGGGACCACTAAGGCCTATATAAAAGAGACTTCAGATACAGTATTAGGGGACCACTAAGGTCTATATAAAAGAGACTTCAGATACAGTATTAGGGGACCACTAAGGTCTATATAAAAGAGACTTCAGATACAGTATTAGGGGACCACTAAGGTCTATATAAAAGAGACTTCAGATACAGTATTAGGGGACCACTAAGGTCTATATAAAAGAGACTTCAGATACAGTATTAGGGGACCACTAAGGTCTTTATAAAAGCATCCAAACAGCAGCATGTCATGGGACCTTTAAGGTTTAGTCCTGTTAGAGCATTTAAATTAAGACAATGTTTTCAGTCTGCAAATTTTTCTTACGTTTTCATTTATGTGCCAATTGAAATCATCAGGGCCATTATGTTTTTCAAACGGCTAAAAGTAATTGATTGATCACATGGAGTCTGGGATAAGGACAAGTAATTCCATTGGCCTTACTTTTTACTTTTTGCTAAAATAAGACTCACTTAAACAATCACATTAATTTGTTAAAATTCCTCAATTAAAACATGTCAAATTTGCATCCCTGGTGTACACAGAGGAATCACAAGGTAAAATAACAGCTGCCTGTAGCAATACAAATTCAAAATCACAATACCACTCCCGTAAAATGAGTATGGTTGGTTTGATATTTCTAAACAACCACATGTTGCACTGAAAAATCAATATTTTTAGTTACTTAACAGTTGAAAAAAGGAAATGCCCAAACTTTCATTAAGTGGAAGCAAGTTTAGAACAATCAGGGCAGCATGAACAATCTTTATGGTGTATTTATGTTTAATTTGGTCACTTTTATGAAGAGTAAAGTAATCTTCATATTCCAAGTCCAAATACTAAAGACTGAACTCATCAGAAATTCCAAAGGTCTCCTTCAGTAACAGTTTGCAGTTCCTTCACAGTAAGTGGGTAACCATGTGACAGTTTTGACAGTGAGTTAATTGTTCTCTGTCATTCTGCGAGGGTCCCAGTTCTCAAGCTAGTAGCTTATTCTTGAGGTTGTTCACTTTTGGGGACAGCTTTGAATAATCCAGCTCAAGGAGGAGTTTCTGGAAGACTTCAAGCGTGTACCTGACCTCCTTGGGATAGGCAAGATTCACTGCATATGCCAAGCCAATGACCATGGAGCAAGCCCTTGGAAAGTTACCCAGAGCAGTCAGAACTTTCACGCCCTCTACTACGATACCGATGTCATCAGGACCCTCTGGCGTAGTAGTCTTGATGTGGTAGATTTTAATCCTTCGTACAGCAAGGTCCTGCGACACACTGTCTTCATCAGCATCCTGAAATAGCAACATTTGGTATTTCAGACTGTACCC